>NC_133336.1:36082837-36300337 GCF_042186555.1 Aquarana catesbeiana
GGCTTTTGGTATTTACAAATGCAGCAATTTAGAAATTGGATAAAATTTGAAAGATAAATAGTGCATTTTATATACAACTACAGTGCAACCTTTGATTACGAGCATAATCCGTTCCAGGAGAATGCTCGTAATCCAAAGTACTCGCATATCAAAGCAAGTTTCCCCATTGAAATAATTTGTTCCACATTGACTTCAATGGCATGCAATACTGCGTGCGGCCATAGGTGGGGGGGGGGCGCTGGAGAGCCTCGGAAACGGTCGGAAAGGCCCGAGGACACCACGGCTGATCTCGGCAAACCTCGGAAAGACTGTCCTCGGGCCTTTCCGTGCATTTCTGAACGGCGCCGCTCGGCTCCGCCCCCCCCACCTCAGGCTAAACATGGTACTGCACACGCTTTGGCCTGAATCGTGCTCGTTTTGCGAGACAACACTCGCAAACTGAGTTACGACTTTTAAAAATACAGTGCTTGTATTGGGAAACGCTCGTTAACCGCGTTACTCGCAATCCGAGGTTCCACTGTATACAGATCAGACAAAAATGAGGGACAAATAAGGAGGAAAGAGGGACGGAGGGACATTGCTCCAAATCAGGGACAGTCCCTCGAAATCAGGGACAGTTAGGAGCTATAATATTGGCAAAGAAGGAACCCAAAATGATATTAATACATATCTTTTTTTCCATGTAAAAAATATGCACTGCTGAAAAGTTTGTACATAATGTTCTGGAAAAAAAAAACCTATGCGTCTTATATTGTCACTACATTGTTTAGGATGATTACTCTGCCATGAAGTATTATTATGAAGGTCTCACTTCCTAATCCTTCCAACACTGTCATTACACTTAGGAAGGACACCTTTTCACTTTCTCTCATTGAAAGCCACCATTATTGTAAAAGGAACATTTTAGAGAAGTGGCCATTGTTAAGTGTTCCACAATAATCCTTCTTAGACTTGATAATCACAGATCAGTAATGGACTCTGTGTAAAGCATTCTGCAGGAAACAAACTTATTACAATGAGACTGACCTTGAGTTCTCTTGCAAAATTTCCCTGATTTCTGTCTGTAGAAGAAATTAATAGATGGGTTTAAAGGGCGTAGAAATGTAAAGTCATTCAGACGTTTACTTTAATGAGTATTTATGTTGGTTCTGTCACTTCTGAACTGTCTCCAGTTATTCTTTCTTTTAACAAGTGGCAAGTTAGATAATTGAGATCAGAAAGATCAATCTGTTTTGCAGATATTTCAGCTTTATCATCCACTGATAACAAAAAAAAAGTTTTATTGATGTAATACATAAAACCTGCATTTAATTAAAGCAGACTCAAAATTTAGGTCTGCATCTGAAAAATAGTGAGATGTCATGGAGAAAAAAGTTGGGGTTCCAAAAGTGTAAAATTCCATGGCTTGAAAAAACAGGTCCTGCATTGCTTCAGTTCCAGGTCACGTGGCAGTGCAAAGAAAGGACTACATTAGTGGAGTCCTAAAGCTGAACTCCAGCTTTTGATATACTTTAGTTCGTTTTTTTTCGCGAACTTGACCCAAATGAACTACACTACATTACCAAAAGTATTGGGCCGCCTGCCTTTACACGCACGTGAACTGTAATGACATTCCAGTCTTAGCCAGTAGGGTTCAATATTGAGTTGGCAATTTTTTTATTTGAGAATCTTGCAAACAAGAAACACATTCCAACTTTTTTTTATACAAAAATATAAAAAAAATAAATAATATACATATATACATACATACATACATACATACATACATACACACATACATATACACATACATCTATTTCCTTTTTTTTTTTTTTTTTAAATATGCATAACATATTGTATATACGACTAAACATAATAATAAAGGATTACTTCAACCTATAATATATGAACAAAAGGGGTTTTTTTTTTCAACCAAGAGGAATATCACTGTATTATATTATACTATATACATATATCACTAAATAGCACAGACATCTTCAACAATTCTACACATTACTCAACTTGATTAACATTCAGACCAAGAAACATAGATTATCATGTGTATGTAGCCTTTCTTCAAAATTATGTTTATCCTTGAAAATCTAAAGGAGTGTCCAGAGAGAAAACAGGGAAAGAACCCAACACCCAGAGATCAACAAACAGCAGCTACAGGCCTGATATTCCTCCACGCCTTTATCCAGACCATTTGCCGCCATCTGTCTTTCTCGAGCCCCCGAATTTTCCCTACTTCACCAAGAATCTCACACACCACCACCGGAACAGGAAGGACTTCCTGCCGAAGGGATACCTGACACCGTGCATTCCAGGTGTAATATCGGACTACTAAGCTGACTAGAAAAAGAGTGTCTAAATCAAATCCCTTGCGATTCTGCAATGCTCCATACACCCACTCAGCATAAGACATGCAAGGCAGGAAAGGAATATTCAGAGCCCTCCCCACCTTTTTATAGACTTCTATATTGAAAGGGCACTGAAGCAAGAAGTGGTCCATGGTTTCCACTTCACCCTGACACTCCACTCTTGGACAACCACGATTATCCAAAGAGCGGCACTTCACGTTCCCCCTCACATAGAGCCTACCGTGGAAAGCGAGCCAGGCCTGGTCCCTAAATTTCAAGGGAATCCGCTCAGAATTTATTAAACGTAAACCCTCCCTCATAATATGACCTGGGCAATCCCTCAAGGCCAGTGGCGCATGAAAGACAGTACCCACGATCTTCTCCCCCAGGAGTCTCCTAGGAAGGGACCTGATATCCTCTGCTGTCACATGCCACCGTTTAAGAATTTTCAGGCACAGGGCAACATAAGTCGGGAGCTTACCATGCTTGATCCTTAGGCTTTTCACTGGCCCGCCACTCACCCAACAGCCCAGAAAAGGTCTAAACCAGATCTGGAAAATACCTACCCATCCAGGCGGTCTCTCTGCTAGCATGTTACCAAAATTGTGTTTCAAAAACATCAGAGAGAAGAACACAACCGGGTTGACCATCCCTAGGCCACCCTTCCACCTAGATAGGTAAGTCACATTCCGCTTCACAAGATTCAGCCTGTTCACCCATAATAATTGGAAGAAACAACTATAAATCCTGGTATAGCAAGACTCTGGCAAGATGCAAACAAAGCTGACATACAAAAAGGTAGGAATCAGGTAGGTCTTAATCAAGTCCACCCTTTCCCTCAAGGAGAGCTGCCACCCTTTCCAGCATTTCACCTTGACATCAGCATCATTCAGCCTGGCTTCCCAATTTGACTTACTGTAATCATCAGGGCCAAACTCGATGCCTAATATTTTGACTTTCTGCTGAGGCCTCGGGAAGGTGTCCGGAAGTGCAAAGCTCTCACCTCCCTCGCTCATCCAAAAAACGTCACTTTTATCACGGTTGACCTTGGAGCCTGATGCCTCGGAATACTGCTCTATAACTGAAACCACCTCCTGTGCCTCCTCTGTCCCAGAGATAAAGACAGAAACGTCATCAGCATAGGCTACAACCCTCAAGGGCGGCTCACCAGTAATGCCCACCGGCACCCCGCACAACGGTCTGCTCTCTAGCCTTCTGATGAAGGGGTCGATTGCAAACACGTATAGCAAAGGGCTCAGCGGACACCCCTGGCGCACCCCCGATCCAACCCCGAAGGGCCGTCCAACCCAACCGTTAACAAGCATGAAGCTCTCTGCCTCTCTGTATAAAGTCATAAGCCATCCAATAAACCCACCCTCCAGGCCATACTTGTCAAGGAGAAGCCAGAGGTACTCATGATTGACACGATCAAAAGCCTTCGCCTGATCCAGTGCCAGCAAATACTTTCCCCAGCCTTCAGCCCTGCAATGTTCCAGAGCCTCCCGGACAGCTAACACCGCTGAAAAAGTGCTTCTGCCCTGGACCGAACAGTGCTGCTGACGAGAAAGCAATCTGTCTGCTACTGACGACAAGCGCCAGAAAATTATCTTCGCCAGAATCTTTCTATCGACATTGAGAAGGCTAATGGGGCGCCAATTCTCAGTCATCGAGGAATCCTTGCCTTTTGACAACAGAATCACAGCAGATTGTCTCATGGAGGGAGGGAGCGAACCCTCCTGCAGACAGCCGTTAAATACCTCCACAAGATAAGGTACCAAGCTGGATTTGAAAATCTTATAAAATTCAGCCATCAATCCGTCTGGCCCAGGGGTTTTCTTAATAGCCAGACCATCTATAGCTTTGACTACCTCTTCTGCTGTGATTCCCCCTGTCAAACTTGCAAGCGGAATGTTATTTCCCAGACCTGGTGTAGAATCCAGAAAACTCGACATCTTTGCCCGATCGAGGTACTTCTCCCCCAGAAGATCCACATAAAAAGACCTTGAGACCTCCAGGATCCCTGACCTGGATTTCGTCAAAGAGCCCGTACTATCCCTTAGCCCAACAACCGTCTTAACTGCTGCGCTTTGTTTGCAGTTCTGATAAGGGTCGGGCGAGTGATATTTCCCGTAGTCCCTTTCCAGAACCAAAGAAGCGTGCCGGTCATACTGATACTTCCTAAGGAGAAGTTTCACCTCAGAGATTGCCCCGGAATCTCCACCACTCGATACAAGGCGATCAAGTTTTCTCCGCAGCTGCTGGTAGGCAATGTACTTACCAAGCTGTTTCCTTTTTCCTATGAGAGAATAAGAAAACACTGCGCTCTAATAGCAAAAATAAAATATATGTGAGCCAGCAGCTGCATACATTGTGACAAACAATAACTGGTAAATGGGAAAAAAATGCAGCGCTAAGAAGTAATAGGAAGTTAGGGTGTAGTGAAACAATTAAGTAAGAGATGCTGTACTGAACAGTAAAGCATATGTGCAAAAACCATAAGTGAAATGAAATGAACAAACACAGTATAAAGTGTCCACATATGGTAAATGGATGATTCCAAACTCAAATTATTAAGAGGAACTGGTATGGACCAAAAAATGATGTGAAACTAGAAAATAAAGTCAATGGTGCACGGTGTGGATCTGTGACTGAGTCAACAACGGGGTACAGAACTTCCGTAGCTGTAAACCAACATCTCGATATGGGGCATCAGAATGAAAACATCAGGAAGTAAGATAAGATGGGTACTCTTACCAGATGACGTGGACTCCACTGTCATATGACATGGAGTCAATGGTGCATGGAGCCAAACCTAGGCTGGAAAACGATATCCGGAACAGTGGAACCTCTGTCTCCCTTCTTGACTTCTCTGGTGGGGTGAAGAAACATCAGGAAGGGCCGCCAACTGGATATCAGCCAATAGACCTCAAGGATGTGTTCCAAGGAGAAGCCGGGGACAGATTTGATCCAGACCCCGTGATGGAAGTAGAGCTACTGGAAGGCAGTTTCTTGCATCGGGATAATATGCAAATAAAAAATAAAAAGCTTCTGCATAGTGCAGGTAAACCAGGGATTTTTATTTCTAAAAATACCATACAAAAAATGGATAAAAGTGATCACAATTAAAATAAAATCTAAGCAGCGCAAGGAAGGGGAGATCTCCCCTTCCTTGTGCTGCTTAGATTTTATTTTAATTGTGATCACTTTTATCCATTTTTTGTATGGTATTTTTAGAAATAAAAATCCCTGGTTTACCTGCACTATGCAGAAGCTTTTTATTTTTTATTTGCATATTATCCCGATGCAAGAAACTGCCTTCCAGTAGCTCTACTTCCATCACGGGGTCTGGATCAAATCTGTCCCCGGCTTCTCCTTGGAACACATCCTTGAGGTATATTGGCTGATATCCAGTTGGCGGCCCTTCCTGATGTTTCTTCACCCCACCAGAGAAGTCAAGAAGGGAGACAGAGGTTCCACTGTTCCGGATATCGTTTTCCAGCCTAGGTTTGGCTCCATGCACCATTGACTCCATGTCATATGACAGTGGAGTCCACGTCATCTGGTAAGAGTACCCATCTTATCTTACTTCCTGATGTTTTCATTCTGATGCCCCATATCGAGATGTTGGTTTACAGCTACGGAAGTTCTGTACCCCGTTGTTGACTCAGTCACAGATCCACACCGTGCACCATTGACTTTATTTTCTAGTTTCACATCATTTTTTGGTCCATACCAGTTCCTCTTAATAATTTGAGTTTGGAATCATCCATTTACCATATGTGGACACTTTATACTGTGTTTGTTCATTTCATTTCACTTATGGTTTTTGCACATATGCTTTACTGTTCAGTACAGCATCTCTTACTTAATTGTTTCACTACACCCTAACTTCCTATTACTTCTTAGCGCTGCATTTTTTTCCCATTTTCCTTTTTCCTATGGCTTTGAAAAACCCACTAATCCGGCTTTTAGCAAGCTCCCACCACTCCGACTTACTGCTGCAGAAATCCAGGATGGTTACCTGAGCCTGAAAAAAATCCTCAAAAGATTGTCTTACCTCCTCGTCATCCAGCAGAGCCGAATTCATCCTCCAAATACCCTTTCCTTTAGGTGGTATATTTGAAGCATTGAGAATCACAGACAGCAAAAGGTGATCAGAAAACTCCACCATACGACACTCAGGAGCCGAAAAGGCAGAGTCCCCTTTTTAAAAAACCTATCTATCCTGCTCTCACAACTGCCTCGCCTAAATGTGTACCCCGTGCTGTCTGGGCAACGCTTAATATGCGCATCTGCCAGACCTGCTTCCCTGGCTATCGTATTAAGAAAACGCTATCATATCTCAGGCTGTCAGTGGAGCCTTTCCTGTCTTTGGGCCTAGTAACGGTGTTAAAATCACCTCCAAAGACAACTTGCCGAGATGTAAAAAGGAAAGGCTTAATCTTTGTAAAGAGGCATTTCCTCTCCCATCTAGTCTGTGGTCCATAAATATTTATTAAACGCAGATCATGCCCCTTCACAGAGACGTCCAGGACCATACACCTTCCAATCTCTACCTCGATAACCCGCCGACACGTTACCATGCCAGTAAAAAGTACTGCAACTCCGCTGTAAGGCTCAGCCGCAAGAGACCAGAAGGAGGGCCCACGCCTCCACTCCCTCTTTGCCAGGTGGACATCGGCAAGTCTATTTAGCCAGGTCTCTTGCAAAAATAAAATATCAGCATCCATCTCGCTGAGCAAAAATAAGGCCATATTACGAGCCCTTACAGATTTTATGCTGGCAACATTAATCGTTGCCAACTTTATCGGAGTGGGAACTGCCATCAGGATGATTGAGGTAGGCGTTTCTTAGCCTGAGCTCCCTCCCCCCTTACTGGAGACCTTGACCTCTTTAGAGAACACTCTACCTCATCTTCCTCCATCTGAGACACGGAATTAGAAGACTCCTCCTCCCCCTCAGATAAGGACCCAAACTTGTTTCCCAGTGGTAGATCATCTACCTCTAAGGATGAAACCGAGGAGGCAGAGGTCAGGACTACCTTATTCCTCCTTCTCCCCACCTTGGTCCACTCTCCCTCCTCCCCTGAAACATTACCCTGAAAGACCTCATCTACATTATTAGCAGTGGCAACTTCCCCCTTCTTCGCCTTAGAACCTCCGCTAGAGGTTTTACGCTGCCTTAGGGAAGGCCCTGATGAAGCTGCCACCTCAGATCTGCACGAATCTGCCCCTTTGGCAGCCTCTGCCAATCTCGATGACTTATTTACTTTTGGAACACTGGGCACTTGAAACACTGGGGAAGAACACACAACAGAAGTAGACACAGACACAGTAGGGAGCACAGACTGGGGAGCAGACACAGTAGGGATCACACCTTCAGGCTGGGAAATTGACACCTGGGGGGGGTCCTCAGGACTAGCTGAAACAGCTCCACCAACCCCTTGCTGCCCCCCACGTTCCTCCTCCTCCATCCTCAGAAGTTCTTCCACCACCTCTGGCTGATTATGGAGGGCTTCAGGGCAAAGACTATAGGGGTGACCTAACTTGTTACAAAGATTACAACGAATACTATTGCAGTCTTTTGCAACATGTCCTGAGCCCTGACAGAGGGAACATTTCTGCACAGAACATGAGCTTGAAAAATGCCCCTTTTCACCACAGCGATGACACAACTTTGGTTGCCCTGCATAAAAAGTGATAATCCTGTCACGACCAATAAAGGCAGACGAAGGGATGTGCTTAACAACATTACCCGTGACATGCAGTTTTACCAACACCGTCCAACCTCCTGTCCAAATCCCTCTATCATCTACAACTTTCCTCAATGGAGCTTGGACATCAGCATATCTCCCCAACCACACCACCAGATCCGCAGCAGGAATGGACTCATTGCGTACTAGAATGGTGACGTTCTTATATAATGGCTGGCGAGAGATTACTTTGGGTGACAAACCTGCCCATTTTGGGGACTCCTTCCACCTCTGCTCATACCTCTCCCAAAAGACATCTAATCCTTCCGCCTTGACAAAGGAGAGGTCATACTCATATGACCCAACTGGGCTGATAAGGGCAAAAACCTCCTATGCTTTAAAACCCATCCCCAGAATACGGTCCACCACATCTCTCCTATTTGGGGGGGGGGCCTTCTCCAGTCCACCTCAATTGGACCACATTGCGGCGTTTGAAGGAGCTACCAGATGGTGTCAGATTGGCCTGACCTTCACTCACATCAGTCCTAGTGACCGCAGAATAACTGGCCCTACTCACCCTTGGGACAGGTGCAGCTACCGCTGCAGCATAGGAAATAACTACACTCCTTGCAACATCCCGCACATCACTTTTAGTTACAGACCCCTCTTTAGATAAGTTAGAAAAAACATTATTATCAACAGATGGAACAGAGACTTCTGACACAGAAATATCATCTACATTACCCTTGGTAATTCTTACTTCATTACCAGTAACTAAAGGGTTACTAACAGCAGAGATGTCTTTATCAGCACTCTTCACAGCAGAGTCTGCACACCCCTCACTGGCTCTCTGTACACAGGTGGGAGTCTCAGCCAGGAGATGAGCTTGCTCTCCACTGCCCTCTACAGCACCATCTATAGGAACTACATCTCCATTATGTTGTATAGGCAAATCTTTAACAAAAACGGCTTTTTCAGCCAACCGATGTTTCAAAGGTTTTGGGGGGACATCACTATCCTCTTCTTCATCCTCTGATGATCCAGACACGGCAAACTTGCGACCATGCAAAGGGGATTCCATTTCTTTGATTAACTTAAGCATTCCTGCTCCCTTTACAGGCTCAGATTGATCATCTTGCTCCATAGCCTCCTGCTGCGGTGACAAGGGCACAGAACTTCCTTGGCCCAGTGGCATACTGGCAGTCAAAACACCTGACTGCTGATCACCCGCAGCCTGTGTGCCAGAGCTTTCTCCACTTTCTGCAGGCATACTGATACTTGGCTCAGAACGTAAAGATTTTCCAGCATGCTGGCCAGAAACACAGTCCAAGCCCGAAGAAACTTTTTTGCTTTGCACTGACCTTTCTTTCTCGCACTCTGGTGATGCTTCTCTTCCACTGGACTCTATGGTCCCTCTGCGCATTGTACGGAAGCGATCCTCATTGCCATATTTCTCCTTGAAAGCTCCGCTGGTTTCTTTCAATGCGGCCACCAGCAGACTCTGCTTTTCCACTTTAGCCTCCAAAGCCATTAACTCAGGCCGCATCTGTCTTCTCTTGGAACTGTGAAGCCAGTCATTTGCAATTTTTTTATGTTTGAAGTCAAACTTCAACTTCGCCAGTACTTCCTCCTCCTTGGCAATTCTCGCAATCCTAGCACAAACCTTCTTTCTGTAGGCTGACAGACTTTCACCTTTAGCTGGGCCATTTCCCAGGTCCTCAAACACTGGTATGGGAGGACCGGTACTCTGGCCATCCGGGGGATCCTCCCCGGGGTCCACCCCAGATTCCTGCATCCACTCTGGGTATAGGGAGTAATCAAGATCCCTGGATCAGTAGGCCTCTCTGGAGCTCAGGAGATCAGCAGTAGTGCAGCCACACCCTTTGCAGCTGTAACAGCTTCAACTCTTCTGGGAAGGCTGTCCACAAGGTTTAGGAGTGTGTCTATAGCCGCGTACACACGAGCGGAATGTCCGACAGAAAAAGTCAGACGGAAGCTTTTCATCGTATATTCCAATCGTGTGTGTGTGCCTCATCTGACTTTTCTTTTTCTAAATTTCTGACGGACCTAGAAATGGAACATGTTCTAAATATTTCCAACAGAACCAATTCCTATCGGGAAAACCGCTCGTCTGTATGCTGTTCCGACGGACCAAAACACGACGCTTGCTCTAAAGCAAGTACGAGACGGAAGCTATTGGCTACTGGCTATTGAACTTCCTTTTTCTAGTCCCGTCATACGTGTTGTACGTTACCACATTCTGGATGGTTGGACTTTGGTTTGACCATGTGTAGGCAAGACCGCCTGAATGGAATTCCGTCTGCGTTCCGTCGGAGAAACCTTCGGAGTTTATTCCGACGGCAAAACTGGTCGTGTGTACAGGGCATCCGGGAATGTTTGAACATTCTTCCAGAAGCGCATTTGTGAGGTCAGGCACTGATGTGGAGGAGAAGGCCTGGCTTGCGGTCTACACTCTAATTCATCCCAAAGGTGTTCTATCAGGTTGAGGTCAGGACTCTGTGCAGACCAGTCAAGTTCCTCCACCCCAAACTCACTCATCTTTGTCTTTATGGACCTTTCTTTGTGCATTGGTGCGGAGTAGGGATCAGCCGGATGTTCAAGTCGAACGTAAGTTTGACTTGAAAACCGGGTGTTCACTAAACAGCGAACAATATGTGGCGTTCGCGGCAAATTCTAAAGCCACGGAACGCCGTTAAAGTCTATGGGACACTAACATGAAAAACCAAAAGTGCTAATTTTAAAGGCTTATATGCAAGTTATTGTCATAAAAAGTGTTTGGGGACCTGGGTCCTTCCCCAGGGAACATGTATCAATGCAAAAAAAAGTTTTAAAAACAGACGTTTTTTTGGGAGCAGTGATTTTAATAATGCTTAAAGTGAAACAATAAAAATGAAATATTCATTTAAATATCGTGCCGGGGGGTGTCCTTGGTATGCATGTAAAGTAACGCATTTTTCCGTGTTTAGAACAATACCACAGCAAAATAAAATTTCTAAAGGAAAAAATATAATTTAAAACTACTCTCGGCTGTATTATTATGTTGGGTCTCAGCAATATAGATGAAAATCATTGAAAAAAATGGCATGGGTCCCCCCCAGTCCATTACCAGACACTTTGGGTCTGGTATGGATTTTAAGGGGAACCCCACACCCAAATTTTAAAAAACAATTGCGTGGGGGTCCCCCCAAACAACCATACCAGGCCCTTTAGGTCTGGTATGGATATTAAGGGGAACCCTGTGCCGAAATAATAAAAAATGGCGTACGGGTCCCCCCCAAAATCCATACCAGGCCCTTCAGGTCTGGTATGGATTTTAAGGGAAACCCCGAGACAAAATAAAAAAGGAGTAGGGGTCCCCCCAAAATCCATACTAGACCCTTATCCAATCACGCAACCTGGCAGGCTGCAGGAAAAGTGGGGGCGAGAGAGCGCCCCCCTCCTCCTGAACCGTACCAGGCCACCTGCCCTCAACATGGGGAGGATGCTTTGAGGCCCCCCCCAAAGCACCTTGTCCCTATGTTGATTGGGACAAAGGCCTCATCCCCTAAAACCCTTGCCCGGTGGTTGTGGAGGTCTGTGGGCGGGGGGCTTATCGGAATCTGGAAGCCCCCTTTAACAAGGGACTCCCAGATCCTGCCCCCCCCATGTGAATGGGTATCGGGTACATTGTACACCTACCCATTCACCAAAAAAAGTGTCAAAATGTTAAAAATGACAGTAGATAATTTGGGACAAGACCTTTAAAAAAAAAAAAAAAACTTTCCTGCGATGTCCATTCATCTTCGAATACAGCATCCGACGACCCGATAAAAAAAAAAAAAAAACAGAAAAAACTCTGCCTACATGGGAGGCTTCCGCTGACTGAAGCCTCTTCGCGATGACAGCTGTTATATCGCTGAGGGTGGGGCCACCCGGTGATGTAAATGGATGACCCCGCCCCTTCTGACATCACGTAACTCCAGAGGGGGGCGGAGTCACCAGGTGGCCCTGCCCTCAGCTATTTAACAGCTGTCATCACGAAGAGGCTTCAGTCAGTGCTATGGTGGCACCTGAGCTGAGCCACAGCTCCCTGTGTCCCTTCATACATGGAGACGCGGCCAACCCTGCCCCCTTTCTCTCCTCATTGACTGACTGACATTGATTGACAGCAGTGGGAGCAAATGGCACAGTGCTGCTATCTCAGCAAATGAGGAGGGGAGTCCCGGGCAGCCAAGACACTCCTACAACTGCGCTTGGTCTAGATAGGGCTCAGGTAAGTTTTAGAGGGGGCTGCTGCATACACAAGACTTTTTATCTTAATGCATAGAATGCATTAAGATAAAAAAAAAAAACCTTCTGCCTTTACAACCATTTAAAAAAAAAAAATGAATGCACCCACCACATCTGAGGTCTGGTAAACTATAACATATAATATTTTTGTTCTTGAGTTCAGATACATTTATTAAGAAAAAAAAAAAAATTTCACCACTGGTGGTTTGGAGGACAGATGACCAGTATCAACTCCATATGATAGCACAACCTAATCCATAGTGGTGTTTCTCCCCATAATAAAAGGAAGTGGGGGTAATATATATGGCACCCCCCCCCCCCCCCCGTTGCAATGGTTTGCGTTCATATTTCTAAGGAATTACTTTGTAGTTATCCACATTTATGACTGACGCATTTTGCTTTTGCCCTGCAATTACTTAAAATTCATGTCAAGCCAGGAGGTATACGTGAGAGAAATCACTTGACAATGTGCCAATCAGTTCTGAATATGTTAAGTAAAGATGAATCATATATTAGTGTGGAAAATGAGCAACTGCCAATAGTTGGTTCTAAATGTGTATATATAAATTATTTTTATTGAGTTAGCAGTTTTTTGGACTAATTGTGCAGGATTTTACATTTCTCTTTGAAATTATGTTAAAAATGGGCCACCGCACAAGATAAATTTAATAGTGTACTGGTGACATTGGTGCTTCTATATCTCCCAGAGATACAGTATATGGCCATAGAAGAGCTAAATTCAATTTTTAGGTCTGCTTTAATCAGGAAAAAGAGAAGGTTGGTAGGGGGATTCAAATCGCTATTTTCTTACCCATTTAGCAAGATCTCATAGCTTGGTGAAGTAGAGTCTGGAGGGACTTTAACACCACCATCCAAACACTTTATCAACTTGTTCCTCCTTTGCCAACCACCTTTTTCTTCATCCCACTAAATCACCAGTCTTAGACCCTCCTAACCTTCCCCTCCCCCCCGGACTTCTACGCACACTGGACTTAAAAAACATTGCTTCTACAGGCGTTTGCCGTTTTTTTCTCCTGCCTCTAGAAGCACTTCTATTGTGTTCTATGTGTCTTTGCACATTATGACTACTACAGGTGTTTTCTGTCAGGGACGTTCAGAGGCAGGATAAAAAACCCTTCTCTATCGCGTTTTCTGGAGAAGTTTAGGAGCTGTAAAAACGCCAGTCTCTCCTAAACTCCTCTTATCTCTTCTGAACGTCAAGTTTCAAAGTTTTTTTAGTAAAAAAAAAGGTGTGTTGTCACTGAACATAATTTCCTGGCTTTTGCAGAGGGGCATGTAGTGCAAAAAACGCCAAAAAACCCACCTATAAACAAAATGCTCTTAAACTCTCATAGACTTGCCTAAACTTTGTACAATATGCTTTCAATTTGCGTCTTTTATGCCACATTTTTAAGCTAAAAACGTTGACGTTTTTCCTGCTCCTAGTATACACATTAGTCTGACTGTGTGTGTGTATATATATATATATATATATATATGTATATATATATATATATATATATACTATATACTATACGGGCGCCTTATATAGTGTGGGGCGTGGACTGAGCTATGATTTGCCCAATTATGGCTCTCGCTGAGGAGCGTGCTGTGATTGGCCAAAGAATGCAGGTCAGGTGTATGCCTTGGCCAATCATCATACAGCAATGCACTGCGGTCTTGCAGTGCATTATGGGGCGCTCAAATTTGGCGAACACCCGACGTTCAAGTCGAACTTACGTTCGACTCGAACTCGAAGCTCATCCCTATTGGGGAGCAACTGACAAAAGGCAATGCACCACAACACACATAAACAGTGCATTGCGGTACCTTGCTGTAACACTTGGCATGAACAACCCTAAAAGAAATTCTAACCTTTTAGGATTTATTTCCTAAAGATTTTTTTCTAACTACATTATTTCCCCCATTATATAATGCTTACAATAATACTTACGAAGCACAATCTAATTGGGGGTCGCCTTTAACATAAATGTATATTTTAAAAATATCCACATGAATAGTATACATGATGTGCATCCAATTAATTAGAAAAGGACATTGATTAAGTGTTTTTTTTCTATCTAGGTGTTTTGCAGCAGTCACATGACAAGAGTGTAGATTGCAGTGTCTGACGTACACCAGGTCACCAGAATGGGCCTCTGCAGGTGTGTGAGATGTAAGCACTGAAATATAACACAGTAAGTAAGTAAAAATAGCATGGGAATTACTCTATAAACCTAAAGTTAGACTAAACTTTGGATTAAAAAAATTCTATTCAAGTATGTATTCATAACTCAAAAAATACCTTGCAGCCTCCAAATCTTCAAATTTCTTTTTTTCTTGTTGCTGTGATCCAACTTACTATTAGAGGGTGGCTACATTTGTTCCCCACAGTCCTACAGTATGTAGGAACATAGCCATCATCTCTTACTCCTGAGATGGAGTAAGAAACTATGGGATTTGTTTTGTGTATAGAGCAGTGCACATGACCGCAACTAATGTGCACTGACCTTTCCAGATGTAGCACCCTGATGTTTAGGCAGGGTTGCTAATAAGTTTAGTTTGTCAGGTATTAATCATCCTGGCTGATTGTTAGAAGATCCACTAATTCCTCTCTAATTCTGGATTGCTGTACCTTCTCTCTTCTGTCACCAGGTGGCGCTTGCTGGTGGCATTAGATTGACAGGGGTGTAGCAAGGTCAGACTATGGATGGATGGGGTGTCTCAGCCAATTGGCAGGGGTTTCTTTAGTCCCTTGGCCTGCTGGGAGAGCCTATTTATTTGGGTGGAGTCAGGTGATCGGGGTTCTGTGCCACCTGGATGGCTGTCTGGGTGGATGTGTGTTATGTCGCCCTGGCTGCTAGGCCGGAAGCCTGAGGCCTAGCTGCCTAAGGTATATTCAGGAGCAAGAGAAGCAGCGTAGGGTTGGGACTGCAGGATTGGAGTCCAACCGAGTTGTGAAGGTTCAGCCAGACGGGGAACCAGTTGTGGTCGGAGGTAGAGGGGAAGCTGTCGCCACTAAGGAACCATCCACCTTGTTACCGGAGACTACACTGAGTGAGCTGGAGCCAGTACCAGAGCAGTCTTCTCACCAGCCGGGGACGGTGAGGAAGGAGAAAGCTTCAGCAGGTGTCAAGCCAGGGACCCAGCAGGACGGCAGGGGTGACACTTGAGGAGCATTGAGTACCAAGCTAGGGACTGAGCAGGATAGTGGGGGTGACGCTTGAGGAGTATACAGCGTGCTAGCTGTGGAATAGATCAGGAGATGCAGTGGCGATTGAACCCGGAGGTCTAGTGAGAGACTGGGAGCTCAGTGAGTAAAATTCTACAGTAAGAGACTGTAGTGTAAGAGAAGACCTATTCTGCGTTGACAATAGTTAAGTACAACTACCGTTAGTGACTGATACAAGATTTGTTGCCATAGGAGACAGCGGTCATACCGATACAGAAGTGGTATCCGGTTGGAGGCCTTCCCCTGTATAGCTGTCTACCTATAGAAGTCTTGGAGTCTGCCAATTATCATTGCATTTACTTAAGGGTGTCCTGGCCCTAACCCTCTCTTCCCACAGTTCTGTTAAGAGACAATAAATCTCTTTTGCATTCAAAAAGTGTCTGGTGCCCATCACTCCATCTTGCATCATACCCACTATGCCTGGTAACCCACTCTACAAAGACGGATATCAGTTATCTCTGACTCTGGAGGTCGCCATTAGCCCTTTGGGGGTCTGGGACCTTGCTACATGTGGGACAAAGGCGTTGATCCTGCAGCAGTCACCCCTAGCAGCCATCTGCAGCTACTTTGGGATTTCGTCTGGCTCTGTGGGAAGGTGGCAAGTAACATCTTTGCTATGTATAGACTGTGTTATTGTGCATTCCAACAATGTGGGGAAGAACCAGCATGTCTCATTGCTCATGGGAGAGTGTCAGCCTGGTCTTTTAACACTTAACGCCAGCACTGCAGGGGTTAAATCGGACACCATTAAGGTTTTGGCGTGCCACGCAGAAGGAAGGGGGGGCGCTGAAGTTTCCAGAGAGTGTGTGGACCAATCCTCTGGCAGGGGGATGAGCTACCGCTCAGCAGAGGAGGATAAGGAAGTGCTGCCATGTGTGCCTGGTTGTTGGGTGAAGAAGATGGCGCAGTTTGGAAGTACGATGTCGGATTGGAGGGTGTATGTTCCGGGTGTTGGCCCTGGTCTGAGCGGGCCTAAGGGCATCCTGACCGACACCGGAGTGCGGTATACACCTAAGGGTAGTCTTGCCCTGTATACGGCTGGAAGCTATGAAGCTTTGGGACTGATTTGCGGGAAGTGTTCCGGCTTGGCCATGCACCTGCAGCCTTGGATCGTCTGCGGTTGCTGCGGGGAACCCCTGCTTGAGGTAGTCTCACCAGCCCAACCTCCGGCACTACAAGCGGATTGGGACAAGAATGTCACTGTCCCAGCCGGGGACGGCATTGAGAGTCCCCCTGCTATCACCCGGCTTGTGCGAGAAGCTGCTCCTCTCATCTCTGTGGCTGCTCCAGGACCCAACACTCTGGTTATCCCTCGAGGCCGTGGATGGGCCCACCTGTGTTACTTGATGATGGAACCACCGGGGAAAAAGATGTTGGAGTCGGGTAAGCCTGAAATGTGTGAAAGTAGTGTGTCAGTGGGGGCGGTAGTACCTGTGGCCAGTGGGGGAGACAATGTTGTTGCACCAGTTATTGCTAGCTCCAAGCCCAACCTACTCCTAGCCGAAGAGTGCTCCACTATCTCAGATTCGGATATCCCCTCCAATTGGATCTCTGAACTATTTTCAGACAATTTGTCATGGACGGGAAGCAATTATGTGACCTGGGAAAGGATGAGATTCCTTCTGGGCCAGATGTTAAGATTGAACTGTCAGCTAGTACAGCTCCAACTTCCCCTGTATAGCTCTACCTATAGAAGTCGCGGAGTCTGCCAATTATCATTGCATCTATTTAAGGGTGTCCTGGCCCTAACCCTCTCTCCCACAGTTCTATTAAGAGACAATAAATCTCTTTTACATTCAAAAAGTGTCTGGCGCCCATCACTCCATCTTGCATCACACACACCATGCTTGGTAACCCACTCTACAAAGACGGATGTCCGCTATCCCTGATTCTGGAGGTCCCCATTAGGCCTTTGGGGGTCCGGAACCTTGCTACACAAGCAAAAAAATATATATAAAATTGATTTGGGTACAGTGTTGCATGACTAATTGTTATTCAAATAGTGACAATGCTGAAAACAGAAAGATGGCCTGGGCAGGAAGAGGGTGAAACAGTCTGGTCTTGAAGTGGTTAAAACTGGGGGTCAATTGGGGTGTTTTTTTTTTTTTAACACCACCTATCTTGACTTCTTTACCTGTTGCCACCTGCATAACATATATGTGCGTCAGCAGAAGGGTGGACTTTAACACCCACGTGCTGCACACGTGTCAGTGGCCAGCTAATGTTTCAAAGACCGCTCTCAGTCCCAACTGACAATCAGTAGATGGCAGTAGGGATGGGCAAACGAATGGAACCGAGCATAAGTTCGGGAGGAGGTTTCGTTGGTTGGTTGGTCATTTGGCAAACAGCCGAACAAACAAGTAGTTTGACCGTTTGCTCGGCCCCCCCAACCCGACCACAATACATTGCGGTGCTGAACAATGTATTGCAAGCCCTGATTGGCTGAAGCAGTGAAAGCTTCAGCCAATCAGGGCACAGAGCACTGTCAGAGTCATGATTGGACACTGTCATCATGACTTTATCCAATCATAGCTCATTTCCGCCCCACAGTATAAAAAAATTCTTTCAATGGCAGCCATTTTCAGTGCGATTTTGGCGTGGAGAGAGATAGAACAGGTCTCTGTTCAGTGCTATTAGTTAGTGTGCTATACTGTGGTATTTTGCTTCAATTGTCAGTGTAGAATATTAGTTCAGTGTCAGTCTAGGGATAGTGTGAGTGTAGTGAGGAGGACCATCATTCAGCTTTGCATAGTGTGCAGCTAGAGTAGGGAAAGCTCAGATAGTTTCACTGTAGTGTAGTGAGACCGTGTCATTCAAACATACATTAGCCCATTCAGATCTGTGCTATAGCTACAGCGCAGACCTACTTTGCCGGGAGGCCATCAATAGACGTCCTCCCCTTTGCACACTCCCCGCGCGGTGCGAGCTGTGATCTCCGAGTCAATGAGACTCGGGTGATCACAGATCGGATTAAGGGCCCTTACCACGTGAACAGCTGTCAGCCAATGACAGCTGATCACATGATGTAAACAGAAGATCGGTAATCGTTTTTTTTCTCCTTACGCTTTTTCTCCTTGCACTTCTGTGCAAGGAACATCGGTCCCAAAGAGAAAGGTGCACAGCCATCTCATCTGTGCCCACCTTTGCCATCTGCCAATGCCGTCTGCCAGCACCCACAATGCCACCAGTGCATAACAGTGCCAGAAATCAGTGTCACCTATCAATATCCACCAGTGGTGCCAATCAGTGCCTCATCAGTGCCACCTAGCAGTGCTGCCTATCATTGTCACTTACCAGTGCCGATCAGTACCCATCAGTGCCACCTATTAGTGGCCTTCAGTGCCACCTATCAATGTCCTTCAGTGCCACCTCTGTGCCCATCAATGCCACCTATCAGTGCCCACCAGTGCCACCTCATTAGTGCCCATCAATGCAGACAATCAGTGCCCATCAATGCAGCCTCGTCAGCATACATCAATGAAGGAGAAAAACTGCCTGTTTGCAAAATTTTATAACAAAATATAAAGCAGTTTTGTATTTATTTTTTTAAATTTTGGTCTTTTTTAATTTCTTTAACAAAAAATAAAAACCCAGAGGCGATCAAATACCACCAAAAGAAAGCTCTATTTGTGGTAAAAAAATTCTAAAAATTTAATTTGGGTACAGTGTTGTATGACCGTGCAACTGTCGTTCAAAGAGTGACAGCGCTAAAAGCTGAAATTTGGTCTGGGCAGGAGGGGGGGTTTAAGTGCCCAGTAAGCAAGTGGTTAGTGAAGAGTAGGGACAGCTCATATATTTTCAGTGTAGTGTAGTGAGACTTTGTCAGTAATCTTTACATTAGTGTATAGCTAGAGTAGGGACAGTTCAGATAGTGTCAGTGTAGTGATGGTTGAACACCGTCTATTTGATTGCGTTACTGCCAGTTTAACGCCATTTACTTCTGTGTCCATTACTGCCAGTTTAACGCCATATAGTTTTGTGCGTTACTGCCAGTTTAACGCTATTTAGTCCTGTGTGCGTTACTGCCAGTTTAACGCCATTTACCTCTGTGTCCATTACTGCCAGTTTAACGCCATATAGTTTTGTGCGTTACTGCCAGTTTAACGCTATTTAGTCCTGTGTGCGTTACTGCCAGTTTAACGCCATTTACTTCTGTGTGCGTTACTGCCAGTTTAAAGCCATATAGTTTTGCCTGCGTTACTGCCAGTTTAACGTCATATAGTTTTGCCTGCGTTACTGCCAGTTTAACGCCATATAGTTCTGTGTGCGTTACTGCCAGTTTAACACCATATAGTTTTGTGCGTTACTGCCAGTTTAATGCTATTTAGTTCTGTGTGCGTTACTGCCAGTTTAACGCCATATAGTTCTGTGTGCGTTACTGCCAGTTTAACACCATTTACTTCTGTGTGAGTTACTGTCAGTTTAACGCCATATAGTTTTGTGTGCGTTACTGCCAGTTTAACGCCATATAGTTCTGTGCGTCACTGTACGTTTTATATTGCATTATATTGCAGTGTATTATAGTGTATCCGTGGAGTGTGTCTGTGTAGTGTGAGTACTCAAATTAAAGTGCACAAACACCTCTTTACATTGATCAAAGTGCATCTACGTACAGATTTCAACAACTTCTTTACATTTGCTTATTAGTACCGCCCCCTCCCAGGATAACAAGGAGAGGCTGACGTTCCCTTGGCACTGTAAGGGGGCCAGCAACAAATGTGTCCACAGGCAAAGGTGGATGTGGTGTTCAGTCCTCAGGCAGGGCATCATTTCCTCTGTTTGGTGAGTTTTCCCGTGCTATCCAGCCACAGCATGCAGAGGAGGTGGTGGACTGGCTTACTAAACCTTCCTCATCTTCCGTCACCCAAGCAGAGACAAGTGTGCAGGCCCCTGCAGTTTCCAGAGTGGATAAACCTGCCTCCTTGTCCACATCTATCCCTGCCATAGCCCCAACATCAGCCATTGAGGAGTCAACTGAGTTATTTGACCACAGCATCAACCACTTGCTCCTTGACAATGCCCAGCCCTTACTGGATTCAGATGTTGGTTCTGTGGTTGAGGATGACAGGAGCATGAGCCTAGAGAGAGGGAGAAGCACTAGTAGACAAATTGGCATTCATGTTCCCCAAGCCGCAGCGTATTGCCAAGTTGTCTCCAGTGGTAATGATGAAGATGGAGGAGATCAAGATGATGAGGTCACTGATGCGACTTGGGTGCCAGATAGAGCAGAGGAGGAAACTGAAGGTGAGGCGGCACAACCCCAAGGAGGCCCACATGAAGAAAGAGTAGAGAGCAGCCACCCTATTCCATCACATTCTGCAGCTGTTATTTCACGGCCCACTCCCCAAAGCTCAGCTGTCTGGAACATTTTCAGCACATCTGCAGCAAATCGCACTGTTGCTATCTGCAAATTGTGTCTCAGGCACATCAAACGTGGCAAAAACACCAACCATTTGGGTACCACATGCTTAACAAGGCATTTAACGTCCAACCACTCAGCCTGTTGGCAAGAGCACCTAAAAGCCACACACAGAGGCACAAATCTGTCCCTCCTCCTCCTCCTTACCTACTTCAGTCTGCCCATGCGATACCGAGTCATTACCTCTCAGCAGCCTCCACTGACAGGGATGATGGTATAGCACAGGGTGTCCCAGGTCCTAGCAGCACATCTGCTAGCAGCACACCACCAGCTGTAGACTGTAGCTGGCAAATTTCTCTGCCCCATCTGCTGCAGTGGAAAAAAAATACAGTCCTTGCCACCCCCATGCCCAGCGTCTGAGTGCAAGCTTGTCAAAGCTGTTGGCTCTCCAACTTCTGCCTTTCAGCCTGGTGGATTCTGCCCCCTTCCGTGAATTCACACAATGTGCTGTACCACAATGGTAGGTTACAAGTCGCTACTGCTTTTCACGTAAGGCCGTTCCATCTCTCGTTGGGCAAGTAAGTCAGCTGTAAAATCCACCTTACTGCTGACACATGGTCCAGCAAGCATGGGCAGGGACGATATATATTTCGTTCACAGCACACTGGGTAATGCTGCTTGCAACTCGAAAGGATGCAGGACAGGGTTTGGTGCTGCAGCTTGTTGTGCCCCCACATACAGCTGGTGGTGATGATGCCAGACCTGTGAGCTCTACCCCCTCCTCTTCCTCCTCCTCTGCCACCTCCATGCCCTCCTCTGCAGAATTGTCCTATGAACATTAGGTACTCCCTAAGCGTTCAAAGGGCTATTCCCAGAGTCAGGCTAAAAGGTGCCATGCAGTGCTTCAGCTGGTGTGTTTATGGGACAAGAACCACACTGGAGCAGAGATTCTTGCAGCTCTGGAGGGACAGGCCCAGAGGTGGTTCACACCACACCAGCTGGAGCCAGGAATGGTGGTGTCCGATAATGGCTCAAACCTCCTGTCTGCCCTTATGCCCTGTACACATGGTCAGACTTTCCGATGGAAAATGTGCGATCAGAGCTTGTTGTCGGAAATTCCGACCATGTGTGGGCTCCATGGGACTTTTTCCATCGGAATTTCCGACACACAAAGTTTGAGAGCTGGCTATAAAATTTTCCGACAACACCATCCGTTGTCGGAAATTCCGAACGTGTGTACAAAATTCCGACGCACAAAGTGCCACGCATGCTCGGAATCAAGCAGAAGAGCAGCACTGGGTATTGAATTTCATTTTTGTCGGCTCGTCGTACGTGTTGTACGTCACCACGTTCTTGACGTTCGGAATTTCCGACCAACTTTGTGTGACCGTGTGTATACAAGACAAGTTTGAGCCAACATCCGTCGGAAAAAATGCCAAGGATTTTGTTGTCGGAAAATCCTATCGTGTGTGCAGGGCATTAGACAGGGAAAGTTGAAACATGTGCCATGCCTGGCACATATCCTCAATTTGCTGGTGCAGTGTTTCCTAAGTACGTACCCAGAGTTGCAAGATGTACTAAATCAGGCCAGAAGAGTCTGTAGCCATTTCAGGTGGTCATACACTGCCAGTGTTCAGTTGGCTGAAATTCAGCAGGAATTCCACCTGCCCGTAAACCGCCTGATTTGTGACATGCCAACCAGGTGGAACTCAACTTTGGGAATTCTGCAGCGGCTATACATGCAGCAGAGGGCCATCAACGAGTACCTGTGCCAGTACGGCATGATGACAGGCTCAGGCTACCTCGACTTTTTTTCCCCCACGCCAATGGCTGATTATTAAGAATGCATGCACTGTATTGTCACCATTTGAGGAGGCCACAAGGATGGTGAGCCGTGACAGTGCATGCATCAGTGACACAATCCCTATTGTGTTCCTGCTGGAACAGACTCTGCGTGGCATTATGGACAGGGCACTGGAGGCAGAGCAGCAGGAGGATGAGAACTTCCTTTCCTATCAAAGCCCACTTTATCCAGACACCATCATTCCTATATTACAGAACACACAGGAGAGAGAGGGGAGGAGGATGAGGAGGAGGATTCTGGCACTTTCATAAGCTTCGAAGAAGAGGAAGACATGCGTCAATCTGTAAGCAATGGCTTTCCAACCCCAGGACCCTTGGGAGTAGTACGTGGCTGGGAGGAGGAAGTTCC
The DNA here is from genome assembly GCF_042186555.1 of Aquarana catesbeiana. Lineage (NCBI taxonomy): Eukaryota > Metazoa > Chordata > Amphibia > Anura > Ranidae > Aquarana > Aquarana catesbeiana. The sequence goes on from NC_133336.1 coordinate 36,105,962, forward strand.
AGATGCTGTCATCCTGAGTGACCCTGAGGAGTCTGCTTCTCAAGCTTCGGCAAATTTGAGGTGCATGGGTAACCTAATTGCTTCAAAGCCTGCGAAATGACCCAAGAATACGTGGCATAAAGGAGAAAGGTGATTACTGGTTGGCAACCCTCCTTGATCACTGTAATAAGGGGAAGGTCTCAGAACTCATCCCGTCCCTACAGAGAGTGCAGAAGATAAAATCTATCGAGGACACGTTAAAGAGGATTTTATTGAACATTTTTCCTGACTCCAGTAGGTTACAGTGTCGTGCAAAACTTAGTTTTGAGGAGACTGTTGGTCAAGGGGGGAGCGTTGGGGAAGGGGGGAGCCTAAGTAAGGCATTTCGGATTTTTTTTAGTCATCGCCTCCCAGGGCTGTCAGCTTCCACATCCCATGGTGGATGATTACCTCGGGGCCAAAACAGAGATAGAGAGCTTTCCAGTTGACGATCTACTGACTTACTGGGTCATGAGAGTAGACCACTGGCCAGAACTTGCCCAGTATGCCATTGAGTTGTTGGGCTGCCCTGCATCCAGTGTGCTTTCAGAAGGGCATTCAGTGCTGCAGGAGGTTTTGTTACTGATCATAGAACGCGTCTGTCCACAGACTCCGTGGACCGTTTGACTTTTATAAAAATGAATCAGTCCTGGATTACCATGAAGCCCCTGATGCCGATATCACTGATTAAGACTTTTTGGCATGTGGAATCTCTGCAGGACTTCGAGGCTGCCTAGCTTTGAGGATGTGTAATCATTTCATCTGGAAGAATGTTTTTGGTATAGGCTTCATGGGCACAATTAACACCCAAAGACCAATTTTTCAGCACCTGTTTGACAGGTGCATATCATTGCAATTTTTTACAGCAAGACCAATTCTTGCTTTCATCAAGAGTAGCTCTATAGGGTTACGGTGGCAAGGCACCATCGACACCCAAAGACCAAAATGTATCCAAAAAATCTCTAATCTTGTTCCCAGTGCACTACATTGTGGCCTCATACACATTGGCTCCCCAGCTGTTGCTGAGCAAAATAAAGGCAGCTTGCAGGGAAGATGTCATTTTTTTGGCTTTATAAATGCAATTATTGCTGCAGATTCTAGACATGGTACAGATCTGCCACTTTACAGGTAAACTAAAGCCACGTACACACGGCCGAACTTCCCGACAGAAAAAGTCTGATGGAAGCTTTTGGTCGGACATTCCGACCGTGTGTATGCCCCATCAGACTTTTTCTGTTGGCATTTTCGACGGACTCAGATATAGAACATGTTCTAAATCTCTCCGTTGGAAATGCAGACGGAATTTAGCTCGTTGGCAAGTCCGGACGTGTGTACACGGCATAAGGGGACCTCCCCAGGCACTATATTGGAAAACATTTTTTCATTTCACTTTAAAAATCAAAAAATCACTGCTCATTTAAAAATTACGTTTTTCACACACTTTTTTTATTGATACATGTCCCCCAGTGCAGGACCCGGACCCCTATAACCATTGTATGCCTAATTACTTGCATATAAGCCTTCAAAATGGGCACTTTTGATTTTTGACGTTCGGGTCCCATTGACTTTAATGGGGTTCCTTATTCGGGTCCGAACTTTCGCGGTGTTCGAAAGTTCTGGTGCGAACCAAATGGGTTCGTTCGGCCCATCCCTAGCAGGCAGTGAAAATCTACTTGAATTGACAGCTTTGAGTTTGCTGGGGCTGCTGACTTCACAACCAAAATGGTGACACTCAGCAGCAGTTCATGGCTTTTGAATGTCTCCACAAGGTAGGCTTTTGCAGGCAAATAGCATAGATAAAATATGTTGAATGCGCATATAATGTTATGGGAAGATTTTTGTTGAAATGAAAAGTATTGCAAAAGAGTTTCTTTTACAATTATACTATTGATGGGTCTTTCTCTCTCCCACTTTATTAAAGTGACCTGGTCACAGTGGTAAAATACCCAAAGCCAGATTCCTGAACAATTTTAGGTAGCGCTAACTCTAAAGGAGCCACTTGGTGATTTGGGTTTTCTGTTTTGCACCTAGATTCCAACAACACCCTCAACCCCTCTGACACACCTGGTTGAGTGAAAGTTACTGCAAGCTCTTATAGGAATAAAAAGTGTGGATACCTTTAACTCAACTGTGAATTAGTACCAGGAAATAAACACAAGAATGTTTAATGATAAATTAACTCAATGTATTGGTACAGGTTAGAATAAATGGTGGAGTGAGTATTAATGAACAGACAGAAGGTAGATTCAGACACAGTCTCCTAGACCATATAATCACTATGCCAAGGTAACTTAAAGGAGTTGTAAAGGCAGACTTTTTTTATCTTAATGCATTCTATGCATTAAGATAAAAAGCCTTTTGTGTGTAGCGGCCTCCCCAGCCCCCCATTAATTACCTGAGCCCTATCTCTGTCCAGCAATGCCCACAAGTCCCTCGGCCATCCGAGACTCTCCCTCCTGATTGGCTGAGACACAGCAGCAGTGCCATTGGCTCCCACGGCTGTCAATCAAAGTCAGTTAGCCCATCAGGAGAGAGAGGATGCAGGGCCAAACAGCAGCTTCCTGTCTGAATGGACACACGGAGCTGCAGCTCGGCTCTGGTGCCCTCATAGCAAGCTGCTTGCTGTGGGGACACTCAACAAGAGGGAGGGGCTAGGAGCAACGAAGAGGGACCCAAGAAGAGGAGGATCCAGGTTGCAAAACCACTGCATAGAGGAGGTAAGTATAACATGTTTGTTACTTTTTTTAAAAAAAGACACTTTATAATCACTGTATGGTTAGTTTCTAAAGGGCTCAGTCTCCCTCAGATGTTAAACCCCACAGCAGCAGTTCACCAGTCCCAGCAATATTGCAGCTCACCAACCAATCACACACAGTGATTAGTCCACTCTCTGCTCTGCACTCTGGTGATTCTGCCTGTCCGCATACCTGGGCTTAGCACTCTGGATCCCACTCTGGCCACTGCTATGCAGCAGTGGTGGTGCACACTGGACAGCGATGTGCACTCTCTGGACTCCCTCATGACAAGAGAACAGCTGTATGCTCTACAGCCTGAGAATGCAGCTCTTTCCCCTCCTTTGTCACTGCCTCCACCTGGGAATTGTAGTCCAATAGTTAATGGAAGTTGACAGTATGGCTCCATTCCACTGTGGCCAGCATTGAAGATTTTGGAGCTCCTTGAATTCCTGGCTTCCCCTGGTGGTGGGAGGTGGACAGTGAGATGAATCTGCATATCAGCTCAGCGATAGGGTAAAGAGCTTATGCAAACTGTCATAACTTGTAGTCATACCTGGCTACACCTACTTCTAATAGTTTGAGTTCATTTAACATTTCTAACTTGTTTTCTTGTGAAACAATGTTCACTCCATTTGTAACTGGAATTGTAATTTTGGTACAGTTTATAGGAAACCTGAATGTTTTATAATGAATGACTAATCTGAGTTTATAGCTGAGCTGATCGGTAATTGATTTTAATTGGCTTCTTGCATTTATTGACCTTTCTTCTTTGGAACACGAAAAAAACAGTTGGTAGTTTAATTAGAAAGGACGAGAAGCAGCTTATCTCCTCACCTATGACCCAGTATAAAGAATATCCCCTCTGGAAGCCTATTAGTCTTTTCTCACTACTCAGCTGTTTCTTTTTTGATAATAATTCTGAAAAAATATAACTAAATTAAGGAAAGAAGATTCTGCTTTCCTAAAAAAGCCAGTTTTATGGCTACTTTGTCAAACCGATTACAGCCTCCTATTCTCTTCCTAGTTGCCAATTAGTTCATAGTGGTGTTGTACCTCTTCTATGATTTCCTCCATATTTGACAGTCTGTTGGGGTAATGGCACAGCAATGGGTTTGTAGTGGATTTATTTACCACCATGTATCCTTCTATATGAGCAAGGATGTAACTAAAAATTACAGGCCACTTTGCAACATTTTTATTGGGCCCTCCAACAGCATTGTGTTCTTCCAGCAGTCCTAGGCAAAGGCAAGAGTCACTAGGTGGAAATAAATGCTCCAGTGCCAGTTGTTAGTAGGAGAAAGATATGTCCTGACATCACTGTCAATAGGAGGAAAAATATAAGGATCTCTGCAGGGTGGCCAGGATGTGAAGCTGGGGAGAACCATGGGAATCTGAGGGGCTGGGCTCTTCAGCAGCCTATAGGCATGGCGAGGGACCCTGGGGCCTTGAAAGTGGAAAGGAGCCCTGGGGCAGGCTTGAGGGCACTGGGGGGGGGAGTGGGTGTTCTGCAGAAGGCTACAGGGGCACTGTGAGGGGGTTTAGGGGCTCTGTGGGGATGGGATTGGGCTGGCAGGAGGCACTGTGAGTGAAAAGGGGTTTGGAGGAATGCAGGGAGCTGACCTTGCAAAGAACAGTGAAAACAGAGATTGCCTACACCAGAATTTCTCAACTAGGGTTGCTCCATAGGTTTCTAGGGGTTCCTTCAGTAATGAGCTAATTCTGCCTTTTAGATAAGTTTCTACTGACACCATTGATTGTTGTCGCTATCTGTAAAGAGCATTCTTCCTACTGACCTTGACACTAATGTATCTGTATGTGTCATTTTTAGCAGTGGTTCCTTGAGAAAAGAACATTATTTCAAGGGTTCCTCTGTGTTGAAAAGGTTGGGAAAGGCTGACTTACACAAACACACATACCATTTAGACCAGTTGTCAGTAGCTCATGGGAAGCAAAAGTGAAACTCCATTTATCCTCTCTTCATTCATGTGACAGATCACATGACCAAGAGCGTTACTGTGGTATTTTACTCTCTGGTGGGCACCTGTGCTGATGAGACCTGTAGCTGTTCTGCAGCAGGGGATCTGAAATGATAGTGAAGTAGTGCCAGTGCTAGAATATTCAGTATTCCAACATTGGGCACCTGCTGTTGCTCTGCAGAGAGTTCTAAAAGCTAAGACTCACAAGGGGGAGGTTCCTTTAGCCCACCTCTTCTCATTTCAGGACCTCCGACTAGGCTCACCCCTGGTCACTGCATTGGCTGCTATGGAGTTGCAGCAGTGTGTGCAAATTAGAAAACTTTTGCTGCTATGAGTATAGTGATGGGTTTTAATATTTACTAATTATTCGTTGTAAAATTATCTTGGAACAAGTACAGACATTCCTGCTTGTGATATTAGTATCTTTTCTATATAATTATATAATTATGAATGTATTCAAATATTTACTGAACCAATGTTGATATTGTTGTAGTATAGGTTTTAAGGATTGTATACGTTTTGATTATATACATTTTAAATTATTATACAATTGTATACATTGGTGTTTATTTGTATATCTTTGTTATACTATATATTGGTTGTATTAATATTATTTCTTTGGGTTTATCTTATTTACACATACATATATGTAGTTGTTTATTTCAATGTATTAGACATGATACTTGGTCTTTTACTCCATTCTTTCAGTTAATACTTATTATTAGCATACGTCAAGCCATAATCATTGTATAGTATACAGTAGAATAAATTGATACTAAAATCTATTTTTTTTTTTTTTCTATAAATTTAACAAACATGTTCTACTTACCTGCTCTGTGCAGTGGTTTTGCACAGAGCAGCCCCGATCCTCCTCTTCTCAGGTTCTCCCTCTTCTCAGCCCTGCCCCCTTTCACTCCTTATTAGCTGACTGACTTTGATTGACAGCAGTGGGAGCCAAAGGCGCTGCTGTCTCAACCAATGTGGAGGGGAGTCCTGGACAGCTGAGGCTCTTGTGCAACATTGCTGGACCCAGATGGGGTTTTAGGTAAGTATTGGGGGGCTGCAGCACACATAACATGTTATGTTATTTTGTTCCTTAGTGTTAACTGATAAATTGTGATACATGATCAAGTATCATATTTTTTTTTTTTTTTAGTGGACTTATTCAAACTTTGTGACACTCTCATCCTTTTAAGGTTCTACAGATTTCCTGTAAATGTTTAAACTGCTTTTTGATTGGGCTGGCCGGCTCCTCCCTGGCCATAGACCACTTGGCTTGGATGTGAACACAGGTTTGTAGGTTTGACAAAAGAAAACATACGTTTTAAAAAATAACTTTAGTTTAAAAACCCCTAACCTTTGTCCTGTAGATTATTTAACATGTCTTAGGATGTATACATTTTATTTATCTTCATTGAAGGTAATATAGTTGTGTATTCTAATGTGTAAATTACCAACGTTTGCTATGTTCACTGGGATGGTTAACTTTATGATCCATCAAAATTTACTTGGTACAGATTTGAAGGTCAAGACCATAAGCTGCAGTAAATGTTACCCATAGGTGTGCGCACAGGGTGTGCCAGATGTGCCTGGGCACACCCTAATCACCCCATGTGCATCAGCACTATTGCTCTGTGTGCCAGTGGGAAGATAGGAAAGATCTTCCTCTTACTGGCTCTGCCATAAGAGAAGTGTTTACGCACTTCTCTTTCACTGTGCCATCAGGGTGATCAATTTTCCAGGCCCATATATATGTACACACACACACACATATGTTTTGGAGCTTTAGGGTGCACACCCTAATGCAGTAGGCTGCGCACACCTATGATGTTACCATTTCTTATAACATTAAAGGAGACGCTCACACAGAGCTCACAAAAAATGTAAGCCACAACAGTGTTTGTAAATGCCAGGGATGGTAGATTGCCATTTTTGGCTTGGGGGAAATGTTAAACAAGTAAATATGTTCCACAGGTAAAGTAAATAGTAATATTAGTGACATGTGAACCGCCCAACTCTACAGCCATCATGATCTGGGCTGATCCATGGCCATTGGTGTTCTTTTATCACTTCATTTCTCTGCAATGCAAATCAGTCCATTTTGTGGACTGGTAATAGGGTCATTTGAACCCCTTAACAACTCACAAGAAGTTCCCATCCCACACAGACCTCCAGGTAATGACAGCTTAGTTGGAGGGCTTACAGTGAGCTGAGGGGTATGATTCCCAAACCCATGTGATGTCATATTCCCAGTAAGGCAATACAGTGGAACCTTGGATTACGAGCATAATCCGTTCCAGGAGAATGCTTGTAATCCAAAGCACTCACATATCAAAGCGAGCTTCCCCATAGAAGTCAATGGAAACGAAGATCATTAGTTCCGCATTGACTTCTATTGCATGCAATACCGCATGTGGCCAGAGGTGGGGGGCGCCGGAGAACCTCGGACATACTCGGGGACAGCTCGGCTGAACTCGGAAACCCTCGGGAATGGAGTATTTCCGAGTTATTGAGTATTTCCGAACAGCTCCGAACCGTTCCGAGTGTCACCGGCGCCCCCGCACCTCTGGCCAAATGCGGTGCTGCACACCCTCTTAGCTTGAATTCTGCTCGTTTTGCAAGACAACACTCGCAAACGGAGTCAGGATTTTTTTTTAAAAGTTGCTCATCTTTCAAAACGCTCGTTAACCGCGTTACTCATTAACCAAGGTTCCACTGTACTATACTTACCTTTGAGGCCAACACCTTTAAAGAAAATATAGCATTTTCTTTATTTTAGTATAAAATATCACAGTGGGTGCCTTATCTTACTCTTCAAACCTCTGTGCCTTTTCCAACTTAGTAAAAGTAGCAATATAAGACTCACCGCACTCAATCTTCACCTCTCAAACAGGCTGGACAGTAGGTCAGTGATCAGGCTGTGGCTCCTGGAAGCCTAAGAAAAATCCAAAAGTAGTAGCAAAGCCAGCACCCAACAGGATCTTAAAATGTATATGAAGCCTTTATTGGTATACAGGGTACAAAAAAACAGGTAGCCCGCAGTGCCCCGCACTTATGTGTTTAGCATACATGGCCTTAATCATAGCTCAGCTATGATTAAGGCCATGTAAGCTGAAACATGTAAGTTGGGGCTACCCTGTTGTTTTACCCTGTATACCAACAAAGGCTTCATATACAGTGAGGGGGAAAAAAGAATTTGATCCCCTGCTGATTTTGTACGTTTGCCCACTGACAAAGAAATGATCAGTCTATGATTTTAATGGTAGGTTCTTTTTCAAAAGTGAGAGACAAAATATCTAGAAAAACACATTTTAAAAAGGTTATCAACTGATCTGCATTTTATTGAGTGAAATAAGTATTTGACCCCTTCCCAAAACCCTTGTTGGCAATCACAGAGGACAGACGTTTCTTTTAGTTGGCCACCAGGTTTGCACACATCTCAGGAGGGATTTTGTCCCACTCCTCTTTGCAGATCCTCTCCAAATCATTAAGGTTTCCAGGCTGACGTTTGGTAACTCGAACCTTCAGCTCCCTCCACATATTTTCTATGGGATTAAGTTCTGGAGACTGGCTAGGCCACTACCGGACCTTAGTATGCTTCTTCTTGAGTGACTCCTTTGCTGCCTTGGCCGTGTGTTTTGGGTAATTGTCATGCTGGAATACCCATCCACGGCCCATTTTCAATGCCCTGGCTGAGGCAAGGAGGTTCTCACCCAAGATTTGATGGTGCATCATCCCTTTGATGCAGTGAAGTTGTCCTGTCCCCTTAGCAGAAAAACACCCCCAAAGCATAATGTTCCCCCCTCCATGTGTGACAGTGGGGGTGGTGTTCTTGGGGTCATAGGCAGCATTCCTCATCCTCCAAACACGGCGAGTTGAGTTGATGCCAAAGAGCTTGATTTTGGTCTCATCTGACAACACTTTCACCCAGTTCTCCTCTGAATCATTCAGATGTTCATTAGCAAACTTCAGACGGGCCTGTACATGTGCTTTCTTGAGCAGGGGGACCTTACAGGCGCTGCAGGATTTCAGTCCTTTATGACGTAGTGTGTTACCAATTGTTCTCTTGGTGACTATGGTCCCAGCTGCCTTTAGATCATTGACAAGATTCTCCAGTGTAGTTCTGGGCTGATTCCTCACTGTTCTCATTATTCTTGAAAGTCCACAACGTGAGATCTTGCATGGAGCCCCTGAGGGAGACTGAAAGTTATTTTGTGTTTCTTCCATTTGCGAATAATCACACCAACTGCTGTCACCCTCTCACCAAGCTGCTTGGTGATGGTCTTGTAGCTCATTCCAACCTTGTGTAGGTCTTCAATCTTGTCCTTGACAATCTTGGACAGCTCTTTGGTCTTGGCCAGGTCTTGGAACCTGATTGATTGATTGCTTCTGTTGGCAGGTATCTTTTATACAGGTAATAAGCTTTAAGCGAGTGCTCCTAACCTCAGCTTGTTACCTGTATAGAAGACACCTGGGAGCCATAAATCTTGCCGATTGGAAGGGGATCGAATACTTATTTCACTTATTAAAATGCAAATCAATTTATAACTTTTTTGAAATGCGTTTCTCTGGATATTTTTCTTGTTATTCTGTCTCTCACTGTTAAAATAAACCTACCATTAAAATTATAGACTGATCATTTCTTTGTCAGTGGGCAAATGTGCAAAATCAGCAGGGGATCAAATACTTTTTTCCCCTCACTGTACATTTTAAGATCCTGTTGGGTGCTGGCTTTTCTACTACTTTGGCTAAGGCTGGCCATATATTATACAATTTTCTTGTACAATTTTCCTTTAGATTCACCAAAACTATATACATCTGTCACTGATTTCGAGGGAATGTCCCTGATTTGGAGCAATGTCCCTCTGTCCCTCTTTCCTCCTTCATTTGTCCCTCATTTTAGTCTGATCTATATAGTTGTATATAAAATGCACTTTTTATCTTTCAAAAAGTGTTTTCCAGTGCTAAACCTTTCATCCAATTTCTAAATTGCTGCATTTGTAAATTTCAAAAGCCAATATAAAGGAATAGCAGTGGTAAAAAAAAGCACTGATAGGTTTAACTAATCATTTATTTTGTATAATTCTTCCTTGAGTGGGCGTGACAGGGGGTGTGTCCTATGCCTACATACTTTTGCTAATAGGTGTCCCTCATTCCCATCTCAGAAAGCTGGGAGGTATGCTATATAATACGAGGTCAAACCTAAACACTTTTTCAATTTGTATGCAGTCAGGTTGGACCTTGCACTACATATTTAAAGGTAGACCTAAAGGAAATTGAACAAGAACATTGTATAACCACTTACCTTACTGAGGTATCCATCTTTAGAGCCGGTGGTCCTGTTTATGATAATGGTGGTCTCTGTGGCGGATTCGCCGCAAGATCACCGTTGGTGACGGGAGAGGTGCCACCCCCCCGCCACTCTCCTGCGCCTTCCGCCGCTTACCAGAGCCGTGGGCAGCGGCGGAGGCGATTGGGACCTGTCCGTGGCTGTGTATGGAGACGAGTGAGGGGAAGATGGCCCCCACCCATCTCTATACTATAGCAGGGTGGAAGCGACGTCAAAACGTCACTTCCGCCCATACGTCTTAAAGGCACATTTTTCTGTTGTCATTTTTTCAAATGACAATTTTTTTTTTTATTGCATTTAAGTCCAAATATGAGATCTGCTGACTTTTTGACCCCAGATCTCATATTTAAGAGGTCCTGTCATGCTTTTTTTCTATTACAAGGGATGTTTACATCCCTTGTAATAGGAATAAAAGTGACCCATTTTTTTTTTAACAGTGAAAAAATAAAATCAAGTAAAATAAATAAGGAAAAAAAAATTTTTTTTTAAAGCGCCCCGTCCCGACGAGCTTGTGCGCAGAAGTGAACGCATACGTGAATAGCGCCCGCATATGAAAACGGTGGTTAAACCACTCATGTGAGGTATCGCCACGATCGTTAGAGTGAGAGCAATAATTCTAGCCCTAGAACTCCTATGTAACTCAAAACATGCAACCTGTAGAATTTTTTAAACGTCGCCTATGGAGTTTTTTAAGGGTAAAAGTTTGACGCCATTCCACGAGCGGGCACAATTTTGAAGCGTGACATGTTGGGTATCAATTTACTCAGCATAAAATTATCTTTCACAATTAAAAACAAAATTGGGCGAACTTTACTGTTTTCTTATTTTTTTATTCAAAAAAGTGAATTTTTTCCAAATATGCAAATACGGTGTGAAAAAAAGTATTGCAATGACCGCCATTTTATTCTCTAGGGTGTTAGAAAAAAATATATAATGTTTGGGGGTTCTAAGTAATTTTCTAGGAAAAAAAACTGTTTTAAACATGTAAACATCTAAATTCCAAAACAAGGCTGGTGGTTAAGTGGCTATGGCCAGCTTAAAAGTGGAATCCCTGTTTGCTCTCATGCAACTAAAAATTGGAAGTATGATGTGGGATCTCTGATTGAGTCCAAAAGACTCTTCTATATTTAATAGAAAAGCAATCTTCAAAATTGCATGGCAAACATCGGGGAGGTTTATAATAAATCAGATATCTTACATAAGCAGCTTTGACATGATGCTATAAGGTGTCATATTATAACTACTTACATGAGTTATCAGATTTATAATAAGCCCCCATTATTTGGAACATGATCACGTGGATCCCTACATTTACTTCAATTGTATATGTCATAGGGTAGATATTGGCTGGATTTCCCTAGTTGCCAAAGCCTCTTATTGATGCCCAGTTTTGCTTAGGACTCCATACTAGTTCATTATGAGCTTGGAGAATTGCAAATACTGTATCCACCTGACCAATTGAACCTTGACACGCAGTCCTGGTAAATTGGCAACAGTAAAAAGTAATGTGCTATTAAACGAGAGATACAATATGTATATATGATGAGAAAAAAAGGCTACCTCCATGCACCTATATTGCTACAAGACTATAAACAGATGTTTTAAAATTGAACTTGATAAAGTGATGTATCCTAATATGTTCATATTAACAGAAACATCCTAAATTAATTTTTTTACAAGACTATAGATTTATTTCAAGATAAATATTGTATTTTTGTGCAAAGTAGGCATGGCCTATTAGATATCGCACCTCATCAAAGAGCTATATATTTCTCAGATCAGAGAATAGCAAGAAAGAAAATAAAAAATTCTAATAAAAAATGTAATAGTCTCCTTCCTGTATCCATCCTATAAAAACATACACCACTGGGTTGCATATTATCCACTTGCCGACCGCCGCACGCCAATATACGTCGGCACAATGGCAGCGGTGGGCAAATGGGCGTACCTGTATGTCCCCTTTAGGAGCCGGGAATAGCAGGCACGCGTGCCCGCCGCGTACAGTGTGACCGTGCCCGTGGGACCAGCAGAATCGATGTCCGCCGGTCTCCCGGCGATCGTGTCACAGAGCCTCAGAACGGGGAAGTGCCAATGTACACAAGACACTTCCGCGTTCTGACTAGTGTCATGACAGAGATCACCATCACCGCTCCCTGTCATCGGGAGCAGTGATCGCTGTCATGTGACTTGAATCCCATCTCCCCCACAGTTAGAATCACTCCCTAGGACACACTGAACCCCTTAATCGCCCCCTAGTGTTTAATCCCTTCACTGCCGTTGTCATTTACACAGTAATCAATGCTTTTTTATAGCACTAATCGCTGTATAAATGACAATGATCCCAAAATAGTGTCAAAATTGTCCGATGTGTCGGCCATAATGTCACAGTCCCAAAAAAGATCGCAGATTGCCGCCATTGCTAATGAAAAAAAATTGAAAATAAAAATGCCAGAAAACTATCCCCTTTTGCGCAAATCAATCAATATGCGCTTATTGCGATTTTTTTTTTTTTTTACAAAAATATGTAGAAGAATACATATCGGGCTAAACTGAGGAAAAAAATCATTTTTTTATATATTTTTGGGGGATATTTATTATAGCAAAAAGTAAAAAATAATGTGTTTTTTCCAAAATTGTCGCGCTTTTTTTGTTTATAGCGCAAAAAATAAAAACCACAGAAGTGATCAAATACCCTCAAAAGAAAGCTCTATTTGTGGGAAAAAAAGGACGTCAATTTTGTTTGGGTGCAGCGCGGCACGACCGCGCAATTGTCAATTAAAGAGACGCAGTGCTGAATCGCAAAAAGTGCTCTGGTCAGGAAGGGGATAAAATCTTCTGGGGCTGAAGCGGTTAAAGAATGCATTCTAATAGGTAACATACAGAAAATAGTTATCTAGGTTTTTTTTTTTATATGCACAATACATTTATTAAATTCAGCCGATTTCCACTTGGGTTGATGAAATGTTGATGCAACTGACTTTTCAATTTCAAAAATAACATTCAAATATCAGTAATTGCCATAGCTATCCATTTTGAAAGGGGATAATTAGATGCTATAATGATTTTGTACTGACCAAGTAAGGTCTGAAATGCTTCAAAGGCGTTTTTCTGTCATTGAAGGGTTAATCCTATCAACAAGAGCTGAAATCTTTCTGAGGAAAGAAATGGAGTTGTATCTAGTAATACATTCTCTCCAGGAGGGAAAATTGATTGAAATAGATTCTCTGTACCTCAGTAGGCATCTGTGTCCCCTTATGTTTGATTTAAGATTTAACTGGCCTGCAAAAGCTAAAATGTAGATAATAGGGAATAATGTATCTCCTGCTGTAGGTTATAAGGATATTAGAGGTCACTTCAAGGTTATGGGTCTCCTTGCTGTACCCAGCCACCCACACCACGCTTATTTTATTGTGCTTTGAATCGATTCTATTTTTTAACTACGATTTTTTATGGATTGTCTTGGATGATCGTGAATGATCTAATAAATGCCAATTGAGGAAAAACTTTATTTGGATTTACACTATGTGGAGGTTCCTTGTCGTTGTTTTCTATATGGTCCATGTATGCTGATGAAAACGGTGATCGTGCAGACCTTCAAGACAGGTTCCGGGCTCCCCATTTAAGGAGGACGTCTTCTGGTGTTTAATCCATCCCCACACTGTCACGGATTTGACAGTACAAGCTCGTTTGACTCACCGCCCACGGCTTGTGAGTCCACCGAAGTTGGTAAGAGTATTCTACCTTACTTTTTCTGGGCCTTTGTGTTATAAAGATATCTGCCCTTTACCCCCCCCCCCCCCCCCCCCCATGAATCGGAGTCTCTGTAAGGATATCTGCCTTGGCTCTCAAGTCTTCGTGTTGTAAAGTTACCCGCCTTGGGTCCCTGTGTTTCAACCACACCATGCAACATATGGACTATATTATCAAGTCTTTATTATTTGTATGGGCCTAATGCTTCCTTATCACTATTTGGGACAATCTTTTCGTATTACTTCACCAGTCAAATGTGGACTATTGAGATTTTCACTTATTGATATATTTTCACTTTGTTTTTAATTTCATCCATTCACATTTTTTTCCAAAAAAAAGGAGCACTGCAATTTGTTTGTATTCCTGTGATAATATCATGTTGTTTGTGTACACATATATTTGGTTTTTGACTAAGTTGGGGTTATAAGCCACTCGAGATTGTGGCTTCACCTCCCCTTACTTCAAAACCTCCTCTTCATTATTTTCACTTTAGCGCTACACTTTTTATTTATATTTTCTACACAGTCCTAGTCGTTCTGTAGTGTTGGCAGCTGTTTCCACTTATTAGATAGGCGCGGTATTTTACTAATCTATTTACTTCAAGGTTATGTGACTAAGTAAAAACACCGGGGCACAAGCTCAGATCGGTTCATGAGGATGACCAGTTACTACCACCAGTCCAATGCAGTCAACGAACAGAACCCTATACTTTCATTAGCCAATGGTGGGTTTTAGTGCTAGAAATACCAAAGTTCCATTTACTGTACCTTGGTGTGGGGTGCTAACAGGGGCGGACTGACAACTCATGGGGCCCCTGGGCAATAGGAGATTATGGGGCCCCCAGGCAATAGATTATGGGGCCACACAGTATACACACACACACATACAGTATACACGCAATATACACACACAGTATACACACACAGAATACACATACGCTCACATTTTTACATACTGTTCCTGGTTTTATTGAGGCTGGCAACCCTGATGGGGCCCCTTAGTGGCATGGGGCCCTCAGGCAGTGCCCGAGTGCCCAAATGGTCAGTCCGCCCCTGGGTGCTAACACATGTTGTGTAAAGGCAGTCTATTCATTTTAATGGACTGCCTAAAACACCAAAATGCACACATTTTTTTAGCAATGCGGTGCACCATGAGGGTAGTTTGTAACCATGTGTGTGGGGCCCTCAAGGTTCCAGATTTAATATACTTGGTTTCAACTACACACATACACTATATTTCCAAAAGTATTGGGACGCCTACCTTTACACGCAGATTTATTAACTTTAATGGCATCCTAGTCTTAGTCTGTAGGGTTCAATATTGAGTTTGCCCACCCTTTGCATCTATAACAGCTTCAACTCTTCTGGGAAGGCTGTCTACTACACTTTAGGATGTGAATGGGCATTTTAAAGGTGTGCTTCCCACCCTATTACTGATCAGTATATAGTGATTACTCCTGCTGTCTAACAGGAGGTATGGTAACTTAACATTTCCTAATAGATCATTATGCAGGGAGTCATGCCGTGCATGCCATATATCAGTTTGGTTGATATAACTGCAGCTGGACAAGTATTACAAAGACAGAACAGAATGACAAGCCAAAGCATGACAGGTGGAGTGCACTTCCCGCATAATTAGTTCACAGGCAAGGTTTAGCTATAATATTTACTGTTAGATATCAGTTATAATGGTGAGTGACAGGGCAGGGAAGTGTGCCAAGTAATGTAACAAGGGCCCATTTATAAGCTTTGTTATAGTCATTATATTCTGCTTTATAATTCTTTTACATTGGCTTTCAAGTTATAAAAGAGAGAGGAAAAGAGACGTTATGATCACAGAAGGAGGCCATTTTTTATTAAAGTCACAGGTGGCTCTAGTCGTGAAGTAAACTATGTATTAAATATTAACACAAAAATACCATGGGTTTTCACTTTACTTTGTGATAACATCCAGGGCTTTTAATTATCTTTAGGTTACGAATGCAAAGATTTGTTGTTGTTTTTTTTTTATAGTAATTGGCTAAATGTAATGATCAATAAATAGCCTTGATTTCAAGAATTTTATAAAGACTCATTCATTTTTATTAAAGAAAGATGGGATGGGAAACTCCCAGGAGCAAGGCTTTGACCTCTGCTACCACAGTTTCTACCCCCACCCCCCACGTGGTCAATCGGTTGGTCAGTCATCCAGCCCCACACTTACCCCATCTAGGTCGCAGGCGGGTAGCACTCCTACGGGCGATGGCTTCCATCGCATCTCCTCCTCTGCATCACGGTGGCTTCTGCCGTGCATCTCCTCCCTCCTCCTCCTTGGCATCCAATAGGATTGCCTGTCCCTTTAGCCAATCAGGTGACGGATCTCAGGACCCGCTTCCTGATTGGCCGGGAGGAGAATCAGTGTGACAATAGCGAATATTCTCTCGCTATTGTCACACAAGTGGGTGTGCCCACCCTTTTTGGAAACCTATTAGAGCCTCTGGCCACTAATCACATGCTTAAAAAACAAACCCCATTGGAATCTATGCGTCCGGCACCCCGCATTTAGATTAAGGGGGCGGAACGTGTGGATGGGGGGGGGGAGGCGCTTCCTCTGCGCCCCTTATGGCTGGGCCGCCGCTGGTTTCTACTCTAGTCCAGGGCTGCATTTCATTCGTGTGCTCCTGGACTTGTGTAGATGATGGGGAAATGTCATATTTCCTAATTAAAGTTGTCTCGCCATATCCTAGTTACCTTAGCTGACTTCATACCAAAGGAATGTCCTTACAAACTCACCAAGTCCTTAAAAGATCATGTTGATCAAAAGGGTGTTGAGTTGGCCATTTTCTTACATACAAGTTCGGTATATAACACAGCTAGAACTTGGAATAATTTGCCTTGCTACATTATGCATGCATCTGAGCTGATCATCTGTGCCATGCCATATAAGATGGAGCGACCCGTGACAAAAAAAGGCATCTTTAGTTAGGTATTCTTGTTATGTCCTAATATTATTTCATTTGTTATCTGTCATTACTGAATTAAATGTTATATCTACAAGCAGGGTCGCTGATAGGGGGGTATCTCCAGGCCTCCTGTAGGGGAGCCCCATCACATTAGCAGGGGTGCCTATCTCCAGGTTTCATTATTTAGAATATACAGATACTCAAGGGCAGACTGACCAGTAGGGGTCCTCATGCAGTGTTGTCAACCCTCAGTAAATTCACAAACCGTCTGTAAAAGTTTGTGATTTTTTTTCAGCTGTCTGTGAAAGTAAAAATACTGTAAACCTGTCTACTCAGTGTATCAGCCAATAGTGCTGCTTATCTGAGTAAGAGGGAGGGCCTGCTAATAAGGCAAATACCCTGCACTGGCTGCAGCGACAGTTGCTCCTCCTCCTGCCCATCCTTAGCCAATCGTCAATCACTGTAACCCCCCTTCTCCATCCCGCCACATTTAACTATAAGCTTGTTTGGCTGTACTTCTCCTGTGGATCACAGGAGTGCAGGTCGTTCTGCACTCCTGTGACCCGTTTTCAGCAGACAGTGGGCTGAAGCTCGCTGTTGGCTGACATTACAGAGCCGGTCCAGGCTCGGGCAAGATTATGAAAATTACCGTATATACTCAAGTATAAGCCGAGTTTTTCAGCACATTTTTTTGTGCTGAAAAAGCCCCTTTGGCTTATACTCGAGTCACTGTGCCCATCTGCAGCCTCATGCGCCTAATCTCCCAGCGCTGTGACATGCAGTCTAATCAAAGCCCTGCCTTCTCCTCGTCCTCGTCTGTGATAGGCGGAACACTGACTCGCTGCTGGGAAACTGAATCAGTGTTCCGTCACGGACGAGGAGGAGGCGGAGCTTTGTTACACTGGATGGCTGCCGACTAGACTGCATGTCACAGCGCCGGTGTTCTGGAGATCAGGTACATGAAGCTGCAGATGGACACAGTGAGGCAGGGAGATGGGCACAGTGAGGCAGGGAGATGGACACAGTGAGGCAGGGAGATGGACACAGTGAGGCAGGGAGATGGGCACAGTGAGGCATGCAGATGGGCACAGT
This sequence comes from Aquarana catesbeiana, assembly GCF_042186555.1. NCBI lineage: Eukaryota > Metazoa > Chordata > Amphibia > Anura > Ranidae > Aquarana > Aquarana catesbeiana. The sequence goes on from NC_133336.1 coordinate 36,123,824, forward strand.
GAGGCATGCAGATGGGCATTGTTGACCCTCTTTTCCACTTACAGTAGCTGCTGCATTTCTCACCCTAGGCTTATACTCAATTTAATAAGTTTGCCCAGTTTTTTGTTGTAAAATTAGGTTCCTCGGCTTATATTCGGGTTGGCCCATACTCAAGTATATATGGCAAGTTGGGATCCACCCACATGCCTGGACCCGCACTCGGCTCAGCCACTGAGCAAGCCATGATTACACACATACTCATGTGTGTTTGAGCTTTGGGGTGCACACCCTAAAGTCATGGCTTACGCAGACAACCTCCTTTTTGCTGTTTCCAACCCTGAGGTGACTCTCCTAAATCGATTGACACTATTTAATCAAAATGGTGCCCTATCCAATTACAAGATTAACTACAATAAATCAGAAGCACTTCATGTCTCCCTTTACTGCAGGAATGGCCACCACCAGTCTTAATAGATCACACCTGACACAGGTCTGCTTTTCAACGCCAACTTCCATCTGGTGATCTCCAAAATCTGTGAAAGAGCCCTAAATCTAAAATGGTTTGGGGGGATCAAATGCCTTCAAAATAACAACCTTACCTCAAATTTTATATCTGATTTACACTCTCCCATTTTTTGCATGTCTCCACCCATTACTCCTAAAGTTTACATGGGGTGACAAATGACCCTGCATTTATTGTTCCTTGGTTATAGTCTTCTAAACTACCATCCCCACACGACCCTAGGTTTCCACGTTCCACAACCTTGTTTCAAAGTTTTGGTTAAGGTTCTTAGCTGGGGAGGGTTAAGTGTTACGAAGTGTGCTTTAGTGCAGATAGTAGAAAGAAGAAAGTGGCTGCAGACAGGAACAAGATGTTCGCTGTGAACAAGCATGGTATACCCATGTGAAACATTAACCTTGGTCCTGCATTGTCTGTCTGGCATCCAACAATCAGGGCTTTTTTTCAGTGGGAGCGCACCTTCACCACTGACAGCAAGTAGTGCTGGGGTGTGCTGCAGGGTCTATTGATACTCACTGCTAGGGGATCTACTCTAGCTGGAGGGTATCTATTTTTGCATAGGGGGTCTATTGTTTCTGAGGAAGTCTATTGTTGCTGGTGAAAGACCTACTGTTGCTGGGGGTGGGTCTTATATTGCTGGGGGGTCAGTTGTTGCTGGGAGAGATCTACTGTTGAGGGAGGGGGTCTATTGTTGCTGGCTGCTGGAGAATCTATTGATGCTGGCTGTGGGGAGATCTACTGTTGCTGCTGGGAGTCTATTGTTGCTGGGGGGGTTGTGGTGGGGTGGTCTATTGTTGCTGGCGGGGGCTCTATTGTTGCTGGCTGCAGGGGTTCTATTTTACTGCTTTTCTTGTTATAATTACCAAATTCCTTATGGATTACTTAGCACCACAAATTGATACTTAGTTCTGTATTGTCTAAAAGGGCAGTACTGGGAGGTGGGTAGGGGATGGAACCAAGGGACGGTGCTAGGAGGTGGGCAGGGGTGGAGAAAATGGGTGGCTCAGAAAGGGGGAGTTCCTGCACCTATTCTCTGAGAAAAAAAAGCCCTGGCGACAATAAAGATTTCTTCTAAGCAAACATCTCGTTCCTGTGTGCGCCCACTTTCTTCTTTCTACATTCTTCAGCAATGGTGGTGAGCCGGGGCGAGAACCTGGAGAGCTATTGCACCTCGATGGCCTGAGCGGTGCTTGTTTTGTGTTCTGGTCTTTAGTGCAGACACCCTTTGCACAGGGACAGCTTAGGTGAGCTTCAGAATTTACACATGTTCTGAGCACCTTGTCGATCTATCAGCACTAATGTACCACCTATAATTGTGCGACTCCTTCAGCTTAGCTGCAACTGTCACTGGAAATGAGCATGTTTTATATCTGCAAACTTTGGGGATAGTTCTGCTTGTTATACATTGATAGAGCAGCTCGTTATTTTTCTTTGCAGCTTTGTCTACAGAGGTATCCATACGGACTCTGTGAGTTTGTGGAATCCTTTATTAGGGAGAAGTACTTTTTTGCAAGTATCTTTTTTTAGAATGATTATAGTTTGTTTTCAGAAGCTTTACAAATACATTTGGCCGTATTCTTAAAGTGGTAGTAAACCCTCCTATCAGTTTCAGCCAAGGCAGCTGCCATCTTGGCCTGTTTAATTTTCAACTGCCATGAAGCTGCACATGTGATCAATTATGACACCAGCCATTGGATGAAGTGACAGTTTGGTTGAGAGCACAACCAAATGTGACTGTTACATTTCCAGGCATGTGCCGGGAATGTAACTCTTTTTTTAAACTTTTAAATCGATGAGTTTACTTCCACTTTAATAGTCTTGCCATCAAACATACCATGGCTCAGGTAGCCTGGCCTGCACCTTCGGCTGGGGGGTTCGAATGTGCACCGGCGGCAGCCAATCGGCGGGTACTGGTTACTCAATGTCCACCGGGAACCTGCCGATCGCTGGGTAGAGACACAGAATTGTGTAAACAAGGCAGATCGCCGTTCTGACAGGGGGGAAGGAATGGAGTTTGTGTCCCTGCAAAGCAGGGAATAAATTAAATTTCTTCCCCTAGTAAAAGCGCTTAACGCAGTATAGTAAAACACTGGCTCGGCGCACAGTTAACCCTTTGACCCCCCCTGATGTTAAAAAAAAAAAAAAAAGTGTCATTTATGCTGGCCATACACTATACAAAAAATCGGTCGCACCCATGTTCGAAAAACGAACATTTGGCCGTGAGCGCAAACGATAGTGTCATCATGTAATGACCGATAAATTGTTCAGTGGAGATAAATGAATGCATTTTTTGTTTGTTTTTTTCCATATACCTAGTGCAGAAAAGCTCGGATGGGAAACACATTAACTTTTCAATTTATTGTTCCTTCAGCAGAAAATGTTTAAACTTCATTTTTTCAGCTCAAAAACGTCCCAACGATTATTGATTTTGTGCCCATTAACTGGCCAAAAAACGAACGAACTGTCTGACCGAATTTCGGCCCATTTTTCATCTAGTGTATAGCCAGCATTAGTGTCAGAATGTCCGCCACAATATTTCAGTCCCACTATAAGTCGCTGATGACTGCTATTACTTAACCACTTCCCTACCGCCCATTGTCATATGACATCCACAGGAACACACTGTCCCTCCGGCGTCATATGACATCTTCCCGGCAGTATAGGGGGTACGCGCGCACCCGCCCGCCGCGTCACTCGGGAGCCGATGCGCATGCCCTGTAGCCGCAATGTCTGACGGGCACCCATGATTGCTGGTGACAGAACAGGAATGTGGATCTGTGTGTGCAAACACACAGATCCACGTCCTGTCGGGAGAGGAGACAGATCGTGTGCTCCTAGTATATAGGAACTCATCAGTCCCCTCCTCCCACAGTTAGAGTCACTCCCTAGTGCAGTGGTCATCAACCCTGTCCTCAGGGCCCACTAACAGGCCAGGTTTGCAAGATAACTGAAATACATCACAGGTGATCTCATTTGCTGCTCAGTGATTGCAGTATTCTAGTCTGCATCTCCCCAAGGTAAAACATAAAACCTGACCTGTTAGTGGGCCCTGAGGACAGGGTTGAAGACCACTGCCCTAGGTAACACACTTAATCCCTTGATCGCCCCCTAGTGTTAACTCCTTCCCTGCCAGTGACATTTATAAAGTAATCAGTGCATTTTTATAGCACTGATCGCTGTATAAGTGTCACTGGTCCCAAAATAGTGTCAAAAGTGTCCGATGTGTCCGTCGCAATGTCACAGTCATGATAAAAATCGCAGATCGCCGCTATTACTAGTAAAAAAAATAATAATAAAAATGCCATAAATCTATTCCCTATTTTGTAGGCGCTATAACTTTTGTGCAAACCAATCAATATATGCTTATTGCATTTTTTGTCTTTTTTTACCAAAAATATGTCGAATAATACATATCGGACTAAACTGAGGAAAAAATTCGTTTAAAAAAATTGGGATATATATTATAACAAAAAGTAAAAAATATTGTGTTTTTTTTCAAAATTGTTGCTTTTTTTGTTTACAACGCAAAAAATAAAAACTGCAGAGGTGACCAAATACCACCAAAAGAAAGCTCTATTTGTGGGGAAAAAAAATGATAAAAATTTCATTTGGGTGCAGTGTTGCATGACCGCGCAATTGTCATTCAAAATGTTACAGCGCTGAAAATTGGCCTGGGCAGGAAGGGGGTGAATATTGAAGTGGTTAAAAAAATTAATAAAATTAATAAAAATATCCAATAGTTTGTAGGCACTATAACTTACCATTCAATATATGCCTTATTGGTATTTTTTTTTTTTACCAAAAACATGTAGAAGAATACATATTGGCCTAATTTTATGAATAAATTAGATTTTGCTATATTTTTTAGTGGATATGTTTTATAACAGAAAGTAAAAAATATTTTAATTTCAAAATGGTCGCTCTTTTTTTTTTGTTTAAAGTGCAAAAAAAAAAAAACGCAGAGGTGATCAAATACCACCAAAAGAAAGCTCTATTTGTGGGGAAAAAAAGAACTTCAATTTTATTGAGGAACAGTGTTGCACGATCGCACAATTGTCAGTTAAAGTAACGCAGTGCCGTATCGCAAAAAATGGTCATGAAGGGTGTAACTCTCCCGGAGGTCAAGTGGTTAATTAAGACTGTAGTATACAGAAGTGTCAAGCGTGTGTGGCGGCAATCAGGTGAGGATACTACAGCATCTGTTATCCTTGATGGTTGAGCAGATCTCAATTTACATTTGATAAAAAGAAAGGAAGGTGGGACTTTATATGAAGAATGCACCCCTGGAGAAAACACGATATACGGTATATGAAAAATGGGCAGTACTAGGTATAACAAAACTATGGGCATTTATGACAGCATTGCAAAACAACAATTGGCAGTCAATGGTTTGTTGATATAATGCACACATGCCCATAGTTTTGTTATACCTAGTACTGCCCATTTTTCATATATATCGTGTTTTCTCCAGGGGTGCATTCTTCCTATAAAGTCCCACCTTCTTTTCTTTTTATCAAATTAACAGGGATGGAGGCACCTGGCAGTGGTAGCCCTGCGTTCTCTTTAAAGTCCCAATTGGTTGCTTTCTGTTTTGCTCAATTTACATTTGGCACAGTCTGTACCCAATTAGTGGTCTTATTATCAGTAGATTGGGTCAAAACATAAGCAGGCCAAAAATTGGAGCAATGCAGGTATTATAAGGAACTGGTGGACAAACGAGTGTCCCGTCTAGGATCCAGCAAACATTGAGGCTGGGTTCACATATATACAAATTCGCATGACAGGAGAGTGTGACCGGCTCGCACATCTCCGGGGGCGGAGTGGATTGCACAAGGGTCCTGTGCATCTTTGGCTCCGTTTCAGGTCCGAATTCAGGAACAAAATTTGGGCCTGATTTGTCCCTGGAACCGAGATCAGGGACGCACCGGACCCCCATGCTGTGAGCCACATCCAATTTCAGTGTGAACCCAGCCTGAAGGTTTTGGGGAACATTGGCTTGCACTGAAATCATGACACGTTACTAAGCTCTGAAAAGTTGGTAGCTAGCAGTAATTTTTTTACACATTTCAGCTCTTGACTATCTAGCTTCTTGTTGTGTTATACTGTACATTCCCCTTTGTGAGTTAGACCTAGATGCTCACAACACAAAAACTGTTGTGCAATGCCGCGTACACACGATCAGAAATTCTGCCAGCAAAAGTCGGATGTGAGCTTTTGGTCAGAAATTCCGACCGTGTGTATGCTCCATCGGACTTTTGCTGGCAGAATTCCAGCCAGCAATAGATTGAGAGCAGGTTCTCTTTTTTTTTGGTCGGAAAAAGTTCCTATCTGAAAATGCGTTCGTCTGTATGCAATTTGGACGCGCAAAAGATCACACATGCTCGGAAGCATTGAACTTCATTTTCTCGGCTCGTCGTAGTGTTGTACGTCATCTTGATGGTCGAAAGTTCAGAGAACTTTTGTGTGACCGTGTGTATGCAAGGCAAGCTTGAGCGGAATTCCGTCAGAAAAAACCATCCAAGTTTTTTCTGACGGAATTTCTGATCGTGTGTACGGGGCATTAGAATTCAGGGGAAATAATATAAATCAAGGGCTTTTATCCAATTGAACGAAACTTTAGACATTCCTCAGTGTTTGCAGCAAAGCTTGACTTTTACTGGAAAAGTTAGGACTTCCATATATCATTAGCTACCTTTTGTCTCTAGCACTGCAATTTTTTTAAAATTAGATTTTGAACTTAGATACCGTATGCATAGTTTCTTGAAATGCTTTGTTTGAATTGCCCAGGTTCATGACAGGTTGACTTTATGTTCCAGGAGAGATTTAAAAAACTGAAATAAAACTCTTAACTCTCATTCTTACTTTTCTCTTAAAAATACACCTTTAGTATATTCTGCCTTTGGGAAAAATATTCCCAAATCTCCAAACGAATTTAAATTTTTGCTCTGACAGACATTAGAGAGGGCATCAGAGGATTGATTTTTGACAGTCTTTTGCAGTAATTATTTTACAATCTCTACCTATTAGCGGCAAACTTCATGTACAGTTTAATCCTAAAAACAATGCATTATTTTTATGGCTTGGCACATTTCCTTAACCAAATAAAGTAGTAATTTATTTTCTGTATTCAGTTTGATTAACTCCTTGCCCCATAGAGCATCTGTCATCAGAAGACGAAACATTTAATAACATCAAAGTTTAAGTGGTGGGAAGGAGCAATTATTTATTGCTTCATAGTTGGATTAGAAAGTTCTATTAAGTTTTACTGCTCTGGTTATGGCATTAGACATATGGCCATAGCAAAAGGAACTCTTGAGGTTTTTAGTGTCGGGCCTAAGGGGTGTAACTAATGACTAAGTCATTTCAGAAGTCTGTTTTACATATCAAGAGTCACCATAAAGCTGAAGGAAAAATGCGTTCATCAAATTTGGCTTGTCGGCTGTCTATAGTCAGGACTGTGTGTTGTCTCATGCATGGGAACCTGCTAAGAATATATAATCCTTTCAAAGCTGAACTCCAAAAACATCTCAGTACAGATTAACCACCTGTATGGTTGTATTGACAAATGCTGGCGGCAGGGTGGCTCTCTGGTTCTGGGGTAAAGTCATATGATGTCATCCCACTCTCGCTTGCATGCCTGTGGGGGTTTGCAGCCCGGCGATCGGCAGTGCGCTGTGTTCCTGGGATACAGGCAGTCCCCCATTACGAACAGGTTAGGGACTGCCTGTTTGTTTTTAAGTCGGATTTGTTCGTAAGTCGGAGGTGCATGCGCAGAACGGCGGAGACGTCGTTTTCCAACGTCGTTTTCTGCTGTTTTCCAAGGTCGTTTTCCACTGTTTACCAATGTTTTCCGATGTGCCTGCCGACACCGCCTCCTGTTCCTAAGTAGGAGTTGTTCGCAAGTCGGAGGTTCGTAACTCGGGGACCTCCTGTATGGCGCATCACCGATCTCGGTACAGAGCCGATGGCTCTTTACCCATGTGATCAGCTGTGTCCAATCACAGCTCCTAACAGTGCCACCTATCAGTGCTGCATATTAGTGCCATCTCTTCTGTGCCCATCAGTGCAGCCTCATCAGTGCATATCACTAAAGAAGAAAAATTACTTATTTACAAAATGTTCTAACAGAAACTAAAAAAAAAATATTTTTTTTCCCCAAAATGTTTGGTCTTTTTTCGTTTTATAAATAAATAAATAAAAAACTCAGTGATAATTAAATACCAGCAAAAAAAATGATACAAATTTCATTTTGGATACAGTGTTGCATGACCGTGCAATTGTGGTTCAAAGTGTGACAGCTCTGAAAGCTGAAAAGTGGCCTTGGCATGAAGGCGGTGAAAGTGCCCGGCGTTGAAGCGGAAGTAAACCCATCCATTTACCAGTTTCAAAAAAGTTTCATTTCCGGCACGTGCCAGAAATGTAACACTCCCATTGGTTGTGCTCTCAACTAAACTGTCAAAGCATCCAATGGCTGGTGTCATACCTGATCACATGTGCACCATCATGGCAGTTGTAGATTAAACAGAGGCTTGGCTGAAAACAATAGGGGGGTTTACTTACACTTTAAATACTAAGAAAACTTTTTTTCCCCAGAGCATTTGTATCTCTATCTATCCAGTCCTGAGATTTACACAGCCCCCTCGAACAGCACAGCTAGCCATGATACCATTTACTGCGTGTCTTTTCTCTAATCCCAGACTGGAAAATGAAGGCGCAGCAACAGGTTATGAGACCACCGGCTCACTCTGGTGTTTCCTCCTATGTGCAAGGTCCTTTTCCTCCCTCTCTTGACCTAGATGCTTCTATCAGGGCTGCTGTTAGAAATCACAGGGCCCCATACAGTCTACCTCATAGGGCCCCCCCCCGAAAATATCAAAACAACATTTTCACCAAAAAAATAGCAAACACAAACATAACATAACTTACAAAATGCCTGCGTTATGCCGGTACACACGATGAGATTATCGGATAAATGATCGTCCGTCTCTTTTTGCATGCTAATCTCACATCGAATCTGATGAGTCACAAAAATTCTCGTACGACAGAATAAAAATTCGGAAGTGATGTCATGTGTTGCAGTGTATATGTATTGCATTTTTGAACGACAGCTGTACTGATTAAACAAAAATCGTACAATCTGGCATCGTAAGAAAAAAAATTTCGTGCATGTCCCGATCAAAAAATATCGGATGAACTTTCCTGATCGGCTCTCGAAAGCTCTGTACTAACGATCAGATTATCGTACGATCTGATCGTGTGTACCGGGCATGACCTAAACGATAAAACTGTATTGAGTCGATAAAGTTCTGTATGAAAATGAGGTCTTGGGTTCCCCTCTCAATTCCTCTTTGTCCTTTCTTTTCCTGTCTCCTCTTTTTCACTCTTCCCGATTTAATATCTAATTTTAGTTTACATGCTTATCTGGACACCAGGCGTTGTCCTGATTTGGATGGTTACGTTGTTTGTATTCTTTTTATTTTATTTTGTTTCTGTTTACAATATTAACCATTGGTTCATTATTAGAGGGTTCTTCTTTACTTACACCTAACCATATGGTTGGATGTTTTTATAAAGTTATACTGCGGCACGAAACCAGAATTGTTTTGATTAAAACCTTTACTGTGAGGCTTCAAGTCTCGAATAAGTATGTCTACTTGACTTGCAATCGTTTATGAAGCACTGTAACTATCCACTTGTTGGCTCTGTCTGTTTGACTGAATATTATTAAAAACTTTTGTACAAGAAATTGAGGTTTTGGAGCTTATTCATATAGGTGCCGTGGCTGCGTGAATCAGAGTTATTTAAAAATGTTGCTACCGCTGTGTGCAGGCAGCCTGTGTTACGCTATGGGACACAGCCGCAGGTCCTAATTTGACAGGTGTGCGGATGCAGGTGTACAGCCTCAAACACAGACAGTATGCATCCAGGGCCGCTCACCCACACCTGCACACCTATCAAATTAGGACCTGAGACTGTGTTCATGTAGCCACTGCATCCCCATAGAATAACATACAGCAATACCGTACAGGCCAGAAAACCCACGTGAATAAGCCCTTCATTTTTTATGTTATTTTTTACAATTTTCAGAAATTACGTTTTACAATTTTTAAACACGGTTTTTTACTATTTGTAATTTTTTTTTTTACTTTTAAAATTAATTTTTACATTTAAGCTGTTTGGGGGTAGGGGGGCTTGGGTGAAATATCAGGGGTCTAAGTAGACCCCTGACATCTCACCTTTGAGACAGGAATTGAGGAAACAAATTCTCAAATTTCTTTCTCTGCGGCCCCAGCATTGAATATGGATGAACAGGAGACAGAGGCTTCTGTTCATTCATAAACTGAAGCAAAGTAAACACAGTTTACTATGCTCAGTTGTCAGTGGACACATAATTCAATCTTACCGATCACTCACTGTGTCCAATCAGAAAAGGAAGGGGCCGGTAACTGACATTCACCAGCCCCTCCTACTGCTCTCATTGCTGATAGCTGACACATCCCCCGGTGTACCCGCATCACCCGGCAGGAGAGGAAAGCCGTCAGCACTGCAGGGGGGATTACACAGGGGGAGATGATGATCAGATGTGGGCAGGATAGGGAGGAACATCAGTACGGGGGGGGGGAAATGACAGGAACTATGCACTGTGTCTCTCTCCAGCTGCTGAATGCCAGCAGGGGGGAGAAACTAGCTTTCAGCTGCAGGGAGAGCAGCACAGTGTTCCTGTATTTGCCCATCCACCACACCAATCCCCCTCCCTGTCCGGGCCCCCTACAGGAGGACCAATGTCCCCCCCCCCCCCCCATTGGCAGCCATGGCTTCTGTGCAGGGGATTACAGGATGCCGATTCCTGGTCACACAAGTTGCAATAAAAATACATGATTTATTAATACAGCACTGCATTATATGGCCTGGAGTGCAGCGATAAATTAAAATCCATCACAGAGAAATACAGAAGTTACATAGTTGGTAAGGTTGAATAAAGACAACAGCCAATCCAGTTCAACCTGTGTAGGTGTCTGTGTGTAGAAAAATCATTTCCCATATTCCTGTATATTGTTATTGCTAAGATGCCAGTCCAAGAGTTTTTTAAAACTGTCCATACTACCTGCCGACACCACCGATTGTGGAAGAGAGTTCCACATCCTTACCACCCTGACTGTGAAAAACCACCTGCGCAGCTTAAGGTTAAACCACTTCTCTTCCAGTCTCATCATGTGGCCCCATGTCCTCTTACACTCCCTGGACTAAAAAGTTTCTTACTTACGTTTGGATCACCATTGAGATATTTGTATATTGCTATCATATCTCCTCTCAAGCATCTCTTCTCCAGGGAGAATACATTTAGCACTTGTAGTCCTTCCTCATAATTGAGGTCCTCCAGTCCCCATATTAATTCAGTTGCCCTTCTCTGTACTCTCTCCTGCACGTCCCTTCTGAGGATCGGTGACCAGAACTGGACAGAATCCTCCAGATGTGGCCAAACCAAAGTTTTATAAAGTGGCAGAATAATTGTTTTATCTCTGGAATAAATTCCCTTTTAATGCATGCTAATATTCTGCTGGCTTTGGTAGCCACAGCTTGACACTGCATGCTATTGCTCAGTCTGTCATCTACTAGGTCCTTCTTCATCCTGGAAGCCCCTAGGGGTTCTCTGCCTAATGAGTAACTTCCATTTATAATTTTACCCCCAAGTGCATTACCGTACATTTTTCAAAATTAAACTTCATTTTCCATACTGTAGCGCACTTCATTAATTTATTCAGGTCCTTTTGTAAGTTTTCTATATCCTGGTGTGTTGTTATTGCCCCACATATTTTTGTGTCAGCAGCAAAAACTGAGATTGAGCTATTTATCCCATCCTCTATATTATTTATAAATAAAATAAACAGAATTGGTCCCAGGACAGATCCTTGGGGTACCCCACTAACCACTCTAGACCATTACCTGCTTCCAAAATTGCTAGTTGCCTTGCTTTCGTGCTTACCCTTATATTTCATTGACCATAAACAATGCAAAGGGAAATTCCAATCAGCATATTTGTTACTGTCGGTAGCTCAGAAAGCATTGAAGCTAGAAGGTCACCATGAGTGCCAGGCAACTAGCATTCCCAGAAGAGGCAGCCAAGGCAGTCTCTGTTGACAGGTTTTCTTTATATTTTCTTCTGTTTAGGCTTGTGTGTGTACATGCACTGGCCTTAATGTCTATTACATATACAAGATTTCTTTCCTGCTTTGACAGTACAATCAAAGCCATTATGCTTTAGTGTTCCTCTTACCTTGGTACTGCTGGTCCAGCTCTGTCAGCATTTTTTTTTTTTTTAATAAAAAACAATAATCATTTAACTTTACTTAACTTTACTTTAACTTAACTAGGGATTAAAACACAGTTTTTAAAATATTAGCATACATTGAAAAGATAATTGAAACACGCTAGCTACATACATATTTACAGATTGAACCATTTTAAATAAACCAGTAAGTTTAAAAAATATGATTGATTTTAAATGTTCTGGTTTTGGGGCTGTCCTGCTGGTTCTTCTGTGTTCCTTATTAAAGCTTGATCACTAGGTCGACTCCTCTCGAAACGGGAATGGCCATAGATGAATTGAAATTTGGCTGGTACCTGCTGAACCCATCGAATTTCAATCCATCTGTGGCCTGCTTTAGTGAGTCACTGACCTGGAAAGGGTAAGGAATTGATCTTTATGACTTCACTACTCGCATTCCTGTTCAGGGCAATGGCTCACTAGGTAGTGAAGTTAAAACCAGCATAACAACCTGAATCCTACAACTTTTAGAACAAGGCGTCAGGCAAAGGCATCTTTGATTGTATCTGTCAGCCATATCATTTATGCTCTGTCAAAAAATTCTATTTTGTTTTACAAATCCAGAACCTCTATATAATTTGGTGTGGTAAGTACATGAATTGCTGTTGCTGCTCACAGGTGGTAGAACACAGCAGCTTAGACATGAGACATATTGAAGAATTCTAAGTGTATTTAGAATAAAGTCCCATCCATAAATCTTGGCAAATGGCATGAAGGGCAATCCAGTCCCAAAATTGCTACGTTTTGAGGAGTGATCTGTCCTCAATAGTCATCTTAACAGTCAACAGAAGAGCTAAGGAAACCTTAGCAGTGGTCAGACACTTGTCAATACATATTGGTTGCCTTACTAGGGAAATATTAGGGTTGATTTACTGAAACTGGAGTGTGCAAAATCTGGTGCAGTTCTGCATAGAAACCATTCCATCTTTCAGGGTTTTTTTTTTTTTTTGTCAATGCTTAAAGTGTAAGTCGACCCTAACACTAAAATCCCTGCATCTGCAGACATCCACGATCTAACACTAACCTATCTAGCCCTGTAAAGTATAAATGAGTATACATATCTTTTTTGAAGCCGATCCGATCTCCATCAGCAGAAGCTCTGCAGAGGACATAGCCGACAACACCTGTGAAATGAATGGTGAGTGATGTCACCCATAGACTTACTATGGGGTTTCCGTTGTAAGCTGTGTCCCCTGCACACGTCTATACAGCGAAGCCGTGGCTGACAGATCAGAGTGGGATCGGCTCCACAAAAGGTATGTATGTTGATTTCTTCTTTACAGGGCTAGATACGGTTAATGTTAGATTGTGGATGTCTGTAGATGCAGGGATTTTAGTGTTATGGTGGACTTCTACTTTAATTAAACAAGCTGAAGTTGGTAAGCTGTTTGACTACCATGCACCAGATTCTAAGTGTTCAGTTTTAGTAAATCTCCCCCACTGTGTTATGCAGTCCATGAGACATCATCCTCCTTTATAGCAAAACCTCATTAGAGAATACATGGTACTAATGTCTGATATATATTTAAAAGTGCATAAGAAAAGCCAAGCAGACTGATTTTCAGTAAATTAACTTGGCCAATTATGAACCCTTTTGATCTACCTTAAAGGGATACAGTCATTAGGATACATTTTACCAATACCTCCTCCTTTGAGTCAAATCTTTTGCAGAACTAGAAGCATCAGTAGAATCTTTAGCACCCCATAGTTAAGATTTGTTGGACGCCTGCATCCCTGCTGCACGCGGTGGTCCCACCCGCTGGCTGCTACCTCAGTAATGTATTTCCTACAGCTCTGGATGTGTAGAATGCTGAAAATGATATAATAACCATGTCTATTTAAGGTCAAACTTCTGAAAAAATGTTTGTTTGCACAAATTGGTGAAAACGTAGAACTACTCTAAAAATGCATTACTTCAATAGGGAAGATTTTACATTACTTTGCCTATACAGGAAATGAGGAAAAATCTCTACGGGAACCCATTGAACAATAAGAATTTGACAGACATTCTGACTCCTATGTATATGTTATTAGAATTTTATTCGATTTTAATTTTGGTGTTAGTGATACCCTGAAATAATATCATTCAGAAGAAATCTATTGAGGAGGCCGGAGGTTTTTACCCAACAACGTAATGTTTATCTATTGATTTCTATGATGAAAATGACACTGCCCATATGCTTGCCCACACATATGATATTTGAGTTCATGCATACTGTATTTTTTGTTTTGTTTTAGATTTCAATTAACCAAGGTACTAATGGAATACATTACTTCATAGAACATTGAAAAACACTAACATTTCTACATAGATTATTTAAAAACTATAAACATATTCTGCATGTTGAGCAGAACTCAAACTAAACAACAAAATACCCATGTCCATATACTACAGTATATGCTGGACTGTTTTTTGCCAAAGGACGACTGTGCATGTTTAAATTCTAATTGGATCTAAACTATAATATATGTAGCTTACTAATCCTTAGATGAGGTGAATGCATTTGTTTTCCTTTTTTCAGGCTTTTCCCTGGTAATCCTGCAAATAACATACAGTACTTCCTGTCTTGGGGAGCCATTGTTGTCACTTGGGCTGGACTATGACTTTTTATATATATAGCCTATTTGTAAATAGTTATAATGCAGTAGCAGCCATAATCGTGTTATTGTTTTTTACTTTAACGGTACCAAGAAGGGCCATCTACCACTCCCTCTGCTACCTGCAGTGGTTCTCGGGCACCCCTGTTCCTCCAGAGTGCCCTGAACCACAGTAAATAGCTGGGATTGGAGAGGAGATGAGGCAACAATGAAAAGAAGGATGGATGAAGCCAGAAACAATTTGGTTACTTCCGGTGTCAGCATTGTCATTCTGTGCTTGGTCGGCTACTTTGGAGTGAGACAATAGGGTCTAATAGACCCATGATTTTTTTTCTAACGCGGATCTTGTTAGTCTTTTTGTGATAGCAATAAGACTAAATAAAAAAAATGTAAAAAAAAAAGTGTAAAAACGTTTTAACGCAATAAATAAAAATAATGAAAAAATTAAAAGCACCCCGCACCCTACGCATATACACAAAGGAAAAAAACACACATAGATCCCGCATGCATATGTAAATAGTGATTGCACCACAAATGTGAATATTAGTTCCAGGGCCATCATTCATGATTAACTCTACACTGATATTCTGTTAAGGCTTTTAAAGCCTTGTCCTTCAAAAAATGTTTAGGTACAGTGGTCTGTCACCATTTCTGTGCACATAATTTTTAGTCTTGACACGTTAGGTATCTATTTACTCAATGCAACATCATCTTTTATGTTTTACTTAGAGTATTATATTGTGTTTGGCATGCTAAAATTCATTTTAGTGTTTTTTTTTTTCCCCTGAACATTTGTGTTTGATAAACAGCTGTGCAAATATCATGTGACATAAAAAACAGCAACCATTTCATTCTACAGTGCCTCGGCTTTCAAAAAATATATATATCGTTTGAGGGTTCTAAGTGATTGTCTAGCAGAAAATGCTGGTTTTTGATGTGTGTGAAAAACGAAAAAAATTACCTTGGACAATAAGTGATTAAGTATATTTGCCTTTCTGCATTATTATTACATGGGGGATGATGGGATTGGTAGATTACATGAGAATAACATTGTTTGTTCACAGGAAGTGACAAGGACACTACAAATCTGACAAGACCAACAGGCATTTCTGATGTTGCCGAAAATGTTCTTTGCCAGCATAGATAGCAATTAATACAGTCCCCACATCTAAGAACTGGTAAGCTGCAGTATACTAAATGTTCATTTTTGGGTTAAGTTGATGATATTTGTTTAAGTGTAATTGTACCTACAACAGAGTTGAGTACTATGTGATACCTTATTTTTCATTTGTACCAAGAGTTCATTTTTCAGGACAAGCTTTGGGAGATCTTTTGTAATTGGTCCATACACAAAGGTTTAACAAAATGATAAGACAAAGATTCTAATTAGGATAATCTGTGAGTGAAGGGAGAGGGGAAAAATAGGATAGCGGTTTTATCTCTTCCCTAGTACAGATTGCTATCTGGATAGATATCCAACAATTTTTTTCCCATTTTGGATAAGATAGGTAATGGAAAAAACCTGGCAGTTTTTTGGCCATTTGTAGAAAAAGAAGAGAGGAAATTTCCCAAGTCGGATGGAAATCAACTTTTAGAAAGTAGTCATCAGAGCAAATGTCTTTCCCTTCTATTCCCTTTCCACAGACAGTGGAAAAACAGTAGTCACCAGGATAAACAGAGACAGAAAAATTCCACAGAAGAAACATAGACAACCTAAATCACGACAACCCATCTTAAAATTAACTCCTCCTACACCATAGTTCACAAACAGGGTGCTTAGCAACAGTGGTACCATATAGAACTGAAACTGTGCAGTTTGGCAGATGTATGTAAATTACATAGGTGGCTGCACAAAATTGAGTACCATACAGGATATCTTTTTTATTAACACTATTTTTGCAGGACAAGCTTTCAGGATATCTACTCCCTTCTTCTGGTCCAAGCAGTACACAAAGGTTTAGCAAAATATTAAAGTGTATGCTAAGCCAAAAGTTTTTTTCATTTCAGTTAGTGTGGAGATGGAATGACCCCCCATGACAAAAGAAAAACCATAAGGTGTAGGAAGAATGAGAGCGCCACAGCTGTTTGAATAGACCATTAAAAATCATTATTTGATGCAGCGTGTTTAGAGGGCTCAACAATCCCCCTTCATCAAGGCCTGTGTAATGATACTAAATGTATCAGTGCTCTGGACTATAGTTGTAAGGAGAAAATAGAGATTCCATGTGAATTATTGAGTGCCAGACTGACAGCCCCATCCATGGTGATCCGCTGAGAGCAGCCTCTAAGGACCCAGTCCCTATGGCCATGGGTCATAAAACAACTTTAAGTTCAGCCCTCTTATACTACACACAGAGAAAAGAAAATCCAGAACACTAGGTTCTAATTTGAGCCTTCACTGAGGTTCCATTATACCAATGCAATTTTTGGGAAGCTATTGCCCCCTCGTTGTGTTACCTTGACAAAGAGGGCCATAGTATCTCCAAAACACCATGCTGGTCTAATTGAATTTACTATAGTTCCCTTTTTAGATTAGCAAGAATTGCCATGCCCAACTCTAGATAGAGCAGGTAGAGGTAAATCTTCTGTTTTATGAACATCTGTGTCCCTAATGGGTAGATTTCTCCTAGCTTTTGTGTCAGAACAGAACTGACGGGAAATCTCTCCAACAGGCACACAGAAAAAAAATAAAAGCACATTTTTAGTAGAGTAAAGAACTTCCAACAATATTTTTATTGTATCTATCCCTGGTGATAACTGCACCTTAATCACTTGCCGACCGGCTCCTGCACATTTACGTCGGCACTTTAAAGATGGATATATCGGTAACGGCAGCAGCTGCTGCCACAACCAAGGTATCCATCTCTTCAGGAGCCAGTTGTATTTACGATAATGGTGGTCTCGCCGCGAGATCATCGTTATCGGCAGCGGGAGAGGTGCCACCCCCTCCCCCCACTCTCCCACGCCCTCCGCTGCTTACCGGAGCCGTCAGCGTAGCCGGGTATGGAGACGAGTGAGGGGAAGATGGCCCCCAGCCATCTCCATACCATAGCAGGGTGGAAGCGACGTCTTAACGTTACTTCCGCCCATATGTCTTAAAGGGCCATTTTTTCAAAGTCATTTTTTCTAATGACAAATTTTAAATTTTTTTTTTATTGCATTTAAGTCCAAATATGAGATCTGAGGACTTTTTGACCCCAGATCTCATATTTAAGAGGACCTGTCATGCTTTTTTCTAATACAAGGGATGTTTACATTCTTTGTAATAGGAATAAAAGTGACCCAATTTTTTTTTTTTTTTTGAAGCAGTGAAAAAAGAAATAAAATCAAGTAAAATAAATAAGGAAAAAAAATGTTTTTAAAGCGCCCCGTCCCGACGAGCTCGCGCGCAGGAGCGACCGCATACGTGAGTAGCACCCGCATATGAAAACGGTGGTCAAACCACACATGTGAGGTATCGCCACAATCTTTAGAGCGAGAGCAATAATTCTAGCCCTAGACCTCCTCTGTAACTC
This sequence comes from Aquarana catesbeiana, assembly GCF_042186555.1. Lineage (NCBI taxonomy): Eukaryota > Metazoa > Chordata > Amphibia > Anura > Ranidae > Aquarana > Aquarana catesbeiana. The sequence continues at coordinate 36,141,762 of NC_133336.1, forward strand.
AAAACATGCAACCTGTAGAATTTTTTAAACGTTGCCTATGGAAATTTTTAAGGGTAAAAGTTTGACGCCATTCCACGAGCGGGCGCAATTTTGAAGTGTGACATGTTGGGTATCAATATACTTGGAGTAACATTATCTTTCACAATATAAAAAAAAATTGGGCTAACTTTACTGTTGTCTTATTTTTTTATTCAAAAAAGTGAATTTTTTCCAAAAAAAGTGCGCTTGTAAGACTGCTGCGCAAATACGGTGTGAAAAAAAGTATTGCAATGACCGCAATTTTATTCTCTAGGGTGTTAGAAAAAAAACAATATATAATGTGTGGGGGTTCTAAGTAGTTTTCTAGCAAAAAAAAAATGTTTTAAACTTGTAAACACCAAAATCTCAAAACGAGGCTAGTCCTTAAGTTTATTATCTGTGGGTCACAGGGCAGGAAGTGAGGGAAAGATCTCCATCCAGACTTACACTGTGGTCACCAGCAGTTACTAATTGCCGCTGACAACAGTGTCTATGTCTGGAGTCCCGAAAGGAGCATCTGAGTAAATAAAGTCTTCATTTCTCTGTTCCAAGCTCTGATGAAGGGGGAGTTGCCTCAAAACATGTTCATGGTATGGTTAAATTGTGAACTACTAAATACTCCTTGGACCCTTTCGCTATAAAGTCTGGTGCCCATTTGTTCACATTTGGAATCATTCGGCACTTATTGAGGGAAACCTGTTTGTTTGGGAGTAGCCTTACAAAGCCAGTAAGCCTATTTAAAAACTTCTTACATCTGATTGTTTGCATACACATAGGAATCCCCATACTTCAAAGTTTTCTTCCATATTTTATGGCACAGGTTTCTTTTCCAGTACAGTTTTACACTTTATCATGCAGATTATTCTTTTGTAGGTGTACTAAATGTAAAATATATTTGAATCTGCTTTTTCATTTTCTAAAAAGAGAAATACATCTTGCCATTAAAATATTTCATGTTCCACAGAAATCTCAGTTTATGGTCTTGTCCCCCAAAAAAAGAACCAGTACACCACTTCGCATACCTTACCTGGAAAGAGGCTTTATTGAACATAGCTGTAAAAGTTTTCTTTTTGTTTCAGTTGAATAACTGAATCAGCATAAACATTTCTACAGAATCCAAAATAAAAATAAAATAAAGAAAAAAAAAATATATACTCGAATCTGATCATAATCTACGATATCATCTTGTGCTTCAGTTTTTCTCTGTTTTAAATCAATTTCAGCAATGTTAAATATGTTTTTTATTTATAGCCCAATTTTTGCATAACATTTTTCATCAAATGTTTTAAAGAACATAAAAGAATAATTTTTTTTGTGTAGATAAAAGTATTTTTAAATGAAGTTAAAATTTAAGATAATTTAAAGAAACCAAAAAATATCTTCAAATGTTCATAGCCAACGTTATAAGGGACATATACAATGCATTGAAAAAGTGGCTGGTTAAAGTATGTATTTAATCAGGTAGCTCAGTCATTTTTTTTTTACAGTTTTATGTAAAAGTGTATTATCTTTTTTTTTCCAAACTTGCCAAAATAATAAAATACTATGTCACAATCTGCACAGAGTCTGATTAGTGGGCAGAGGCATCGGACCCTCAAATTTTGAGATCAATAATTCAGACCCAGAGATTCTGTCAGGGTTGAACACACTGCAGTCTGCTGCTCAAAATGCTTTCCTCTTAAGATCAGACTGATTTCATTTCAAATGTAGATAAGAGTAAGAAAATCACTTTCCCGTTTCAAAAGGAGCAAAAAAAAAAAAAAATGAAGATTGAAAGTCTATTGACAACTTTTCAAACTACTTTAGTTAGCAGTAATATGAAAAGTTGTTCCTTCTCATCCGGGGTGAGATTTCCATTTTTTTGTCAAACTGATAATACGCAAGAAGGCCATGTCTGTTTTAAAAGGTGAAACAAACTCTTAAAAAAATATGACGTTTAAGATCTTATGCAGCAACACAAGTTTATGTACTTCTGTAGCAATTTTTTTTTTATTCTGTTTTTGATCTGGCCTGTGTTCTCTTTGTGTGGACTGCAGTTTGCTTATAAAACAGTTTGTTTCTTTATTTATTTTTTTTCACAAACCACTCACAGCAGTGCAAGCTTGTTTAGCTAACTTTTTTCAGGCTTGTTATTTGAAGGCACTTGGTTTCCTGGCGATTTATAAAAGGTGGTGGTTTGGTTCCTTTGTTACAACTGATGGACTTGGTGACTTGAACTCGTGGTCCACAAGCAAAATCCCAAAAGCTGAAAAAAGCTTGTAAGACCGAGCTGCTCTTTCTTGGAGACGACTACATGCAAAAAAGATATAGCATACCTTTTGTAGCAAAGCTGTGATAAAATGGTGTACGTGTTCTACAGAGGTTTAGGTTTGAATGGTGGCAGCCAAGGCAAGAGGGCTTACGTAGACTTGTTCCTTACTCGAAACCTTCTTGAACTGAAAATGAATGCCAGATCTTGGTGTACCCTGTTAACTGTGAGGTTTAGGTTGGCGGCAGGCCTTTAGGTGTCCATGGTAACAAGCAAACTCTTTTCATTTGAAAGAAAACCAGCCGTGACGTTGTGCTTTGACAAGGATTTCTTAATTCCTTTTTTGTTTTAAGAATATTCGGATTTTACTGTATTTGTGAAAGCCACAGAAGCACTGCGAGGTCTCCTTTTATATTTCAGGTCTCAAGTGTAGTTTGTAGTAATGTATGTTCTATGTTCCGTTAATTCCCAGTGCCTTTTGTGGAGGAATCTTTGGTAGATTGTTTTCTAGATGTCCATTTTCAAAGACTCTTTCTTCAAACCAGTGCCTAGTGAATCTTTTGTAGCCTCTGCCAGAGTGTGGTCACCTTTGATGACTTAAAAAAGAAAGGTAAAGGAAAACTGGATACAACCATATATGAACTAAAGTCCCAGACACTTTAACACCTGAAGGAGGAGCTGAAAAGAGAATAGAAAGTTGTGTAACTATTCAACAGTAATAGATCACATCATATTTTGTATTTTAAAGGCATTTAAAAATATAAGGATGTTCACTTTCAGAGCAAGCTATGTAATGAGGGGGGCCTTGGAATTTAAAGGTTGTCATACAACATGCCAATTTTAGTTAGTGCTGACAGACAACTGAACATTGCTTGAGATAAGTGGTAAAAAGCATTTAGGAATCATAAAGTAAAACTGATGAGCAGTGCTCAATGTGTTAAAGAGGAAGTAAACCCTGATGGGTGTTACTTCCTCTTTGTTTCCCTGCAAAGGTAAAGCATAATGGGCTACTATGCATCGCATAGTAGCCCATTATGTGTCACTTACCTGACACAGCAGCCTGCAATGTCACCACTGTCCCCTCTGCTACGGAGCGTCCATCTTCTTTCCGGGTATCGTGACTCCGGCGCTGTGATTGGCCGGAGCCATGATGGCATCACTCCCGTGCATACGCGCAGGAGCCACCACTAACAGCATATCGCCGTTAGCAGTGGCAGGCTCAGTGTGCCAGTGTGCCTGTGCGCCTCTGTCTACGGCGCATGCGCCGTAGACAGTGGTCCCTGTCTTTTTGCAAATGAGATATTTCTTGGACCTACAGGTAAGCCTTAATCAGCCTTAAGCCTTATACTTACCTGTAGGTCAAAGTGGTCTGTAAGGGTTTAAAACGACTTTAAATCCAAACAGTATTGTATGGACAGTGAGTTTAAACCAAAAAAATCAATGATTTATTGAAGAGTAAAAGTCATAAAACACAATGATAGTGATAATAAAAGGCCAACGATAACACTAAGCGCTCACAGGCTGGAGGGGTTAACCTCATCCAGAGTGCTCGCTGGTGGAGCATGGAGGGGTGCCAGGAACCATGCTGGGACGGATGGAAACCTGGTGTGTAGTGTGGCTTTGATGGCTGCTGGCTGGATGGCAGGCTCGGTCCACCACAAATACAGAGCAACTCTGCATCGCTACAGCGATGCAGAATTCTATATATATATATTTCATACTAAAATAAAAGATTCTGCGCTGTGTGATTCCCTAAAAAGTGTACTGTACACAACAATACCCAAACAATAGTGTTGCGCTGTTAGTAAACCGAAATAACGCAAGATAGTTAGTAAAGTGTTCTTACATTAAAGTGTCTATAGTGCAAAAAGTGTATATATGTACATATAAGTTAACACATGCAATTGTGATTAATTATATACAAATATGGTGCCAAATCTTTCACATTATCACAAAAAATTAATTCAGATGCCAAAATCCACATGTATGGCTTAACTGGATAATTAATAGCAAAAAATTTGGAAACATGACAATTCCCTTTTTCTAGGATGAAGATAGTGCTACACACGTATTATCCTCAAAATTGCTCCACCACCATGCAAAAGATGTACGCTTACCAGGCGCAAAGACCTCTACTACAAGGTCTAACCACGCATCAGTGAGCTCAACTCCCCCACACTGTGGGCATAAGGATGTGACCCGCTTCACAAAATCCGCTTGTCATATGGATCATCCGGAGGATTTCCAGGGTATACAGCCAGTCAAATATCATTTTAAAGGCTTATATGCAAGTTATTGCCATAAAAAGTGTTTTGGGACCCGGGTCCTGCCCCAAGGGACATGTATCAATGCAAAAAAAAAGTTTTAAAAACGGCTGTTACTTCAGGAGCAGTGATTTTAATAATGCTTAAAGTGAAACAATAAAAATGAAATATTCCTTTAAATATTGTACTTGGAGAGTGCTTCCAGATTCCGATAAGCCCCCCCCGCCCGCAGACCGCCACAACCACCAGGCAAGGGTTGTGGGGATGAGGCCCTTGTCCCTTGGCCCCCTCCCCATGTTGAGGGCATGTGGCCTGGTATGGTTCAGGAGGGGGGGGCGCTCTCGTCCCCCCCTCTTTTCCTGCAGCCTGCCAGGTTGCATGCTCGGCTAAGGGCCTGGTATGGATTTTGGGGGGAAACCCATGCATTTTTTTTTTATTTTGGTGTGGGGTCCCCCTTAATATTCATACCAGACCCAAATGGACTGATTTTTACCTATATTTTTCCAGGATCCGACAATTCATTACCGCCGCGAGCAGTTTTAAATTACTTCTTTTTCCTTTAGAAATGTCAATTTGCTGTGGTATTACTCTAAACACGGGAAAAATGCGCTACTTTACAGGCATACTAAGGACACCCCCCCGGCACAATATTTAAAGGAATATTTCATTTTTATTGTTTCACTTTAAGCATTATTAAAATCACTGCTCCCGAAAAAACAGACTTTTTTTAACTTTTTTTTGCATTGGTACATGTCCCCTGGAGCAGAACCCGGGTCCCCAACACTTTTTATGACAATAACTTGCATATAAGCCTTTAAAATTAGCACTTTTGGTTTTTCGTGTTCGTGTCCCATAGACTTTAAAGGTGTTCTGCGACTTTCCAATCTGCCGCGAACACCGCATAATGTTTGCTGTTTGGCGAACACCCAATTTTTCGAGTCGAACTCCAGTTTGACTCGAACATCGGGCTCATCCCTACTAAGAACATGATAAAATCTCCAGGATGGCCTGAAAAAACCTGAGTTAACCCTGTGGGTTTATTCAAAAAAGATATATTGGGTATATGTATGTCTGGTGCAAGCATCTTTTAAGCCTATGTCTACTCTCTAATGTTCCTAGTTTTGTTCTTTGGCATTTTGGATGTTCAGGCCCACCTTAAAGCAGAGTTCCACCCATTTAAGTCAGCAGCTACAAAAAGTGTAGCTGCTGACCTTTAATAAGCAGACACTCACCTGTCCCACAGTCCAGCGATGTGGGCATACGAAGCCCCGCTCCTATCTGCGGCGCCGGCATTTTAACTGTGAGCACCAGGCTGTGGGTGCGAGCCGCGCTACATGCTGTGAATGGCCGGGCAATCTTCTGGGACCTGTGACGTGTCCCAGAAGATTGTAGGGAGGGGGGAAAGGTGATCTTCCTCGCGGTACCAGGGGAGGAAGTGGGAGCTGGGTGCCTGTAAAAACAGGGTGCCTGCTCCCCCCCCCCAAAAAAAAAATACATGCCAAATGTGGTATGTCAGGGAGTCACCAGCACTTAAAGAGAAAGTTCCATTTTTGGGTGGAACTCCACTTTAATGGGATTTAACTCCTAATGTTGCATTCCCCTTAATAAAACATTCAATATAAACTTAAAAGAATGAATGGGACCCCTTCATAATGGACACAGTAGTGTAACAGGAACTAGTGCAGAGATGTCTCCACTAGAGTCACTAATTGGTCTAATAAAGGTTTAGGCGATTTAATTCTACAGCATCTATCAAAAACTGAAACATCTGCTTTAAGTGGACTGGGCTTCATAAAATAAATCTTTATTCAGAGAATATGAAAGCTGCAATTGTTGGAACTATGGCCTGAAACAAGTATGTATGTTGGCAGGTGCAGTCCACCTTCTCCACTGCAGGTGGCACTACAGTTGGAGAGGAAGTTAGGAAAAAACATGGTTCCACTATGGTTTACCAGGTCACTGGGGATGCGATCCATATGGATGCTTCTTCCCCATGTGACTCTGTCGACCACCTTGGGTCAAACATAGTCTTTTGAAGGCCTGGCTCCCAGGTTTGGTGCGCATTTGGCAAGTTGGTAGAGTAGGGACAGGTACCCCACCAGTGAGGGACAGTAATATTTCTAGGAAAAGGTTCCTGATGAGGAGGGAAAATCCCGACTGGGCATAAGACGGCCAGGCCACATTCTGTCCCTTTTCAACAGCCATAATTGGATTCTTCACATTGTTGGAAACTGTTCGTGCACCCGGCTGGGTAGCTGTCCCACCTGGTTTGTTGTGAACTGTTGCTGCATTACTTCAATACAAGTTTTTGAATGCACCCGACTGTGTGAATTATTGCCCCACCTACATATAGATCAGGAATTCTAATTTCATTGACTTTTTAATCTGCATGTTTGGTGAGCCAGAAACTACTGATGCCAGAAACAACCAGCCACACACTTCTCAGTACAGGATGTCTTTCAAGTTTAGTTATGAAGCTACCTAGGCTAGCCAGTTGATCTTGGCAGCACCCTGATCACCTCTAGGACAAATTAAACAATATGTATTACAGACAAAATTATGCACATACTAGTGGCTGGCTCATCCATCCTGGTACATTCTCCTTCGACGATTGATACATCATCTATGGCAATGTCCCCTTCTATACCAGGACCTCGAACACCCTCAAATATTATCTGAAATAGAAAGCAGCATGTGAGATATGGCAAAACTGAATAATGGCCTGTTAAATTTAATGTATTGCTTGAATAGAAATGGTATTCCGAAAGTGAAAGCTGTTTGCCTCCTAGAGTATGTTTATTGTCTTTCTAACTGTTCAGGTGATGGCTATCTATTTTACAAAGTGGGAGCATGAGAATGAGAACATTGTTATTGCATCCTATGGTCAGAAGTGTACCTAAACTTATGTCTAATACAAAAAAAAAAAACTTAGAGTCACTGTTTCAGCTGTGTTGTCCCAGAACACTACAATAAAAAAAAAAAACTCAACGTAGAAAAAGATTTGGTCATAATCTGACCCCATGTTCACATGTCCTTCAGCAGAAGCATGTGTTGTTATGAACCTCATAGTTCAATCTTTTTGCTTTGCAGGGTGAAGAGTGATACTTAAAGTATATACAGATGTAGAACACTAATGCTCTCAGATTCCTTTAGTAAAGAGTGTCACCTCATTTTTTAGCTGGTGTACTCTGACTGTAAATTTACCACATGCATAAGGACATTTACCTAGACTGTGGTTTTCACCTGATATCCACATATATGTTCTATTCATACGAGGGTATAACTTGGGCTGACATATCTCAACCTAAAGTGGGACACCAGCCAAAGCTGACTGATGTTCTAATTCATCTCTCTCCTAGTGTGGCTTCATTTTTATTGGCCAAAATTGCCCCTATGAATTTTTAACCCTTCTGTTAAATAACCATCAACCAAGTACATGTTTCACTACCTAGCGAGTCAGTTACCAAAAGTAAGCATGCATCCACTAAATGAGGTATGAAAGGTCTAATATGTCTCCTATCTGCTTGTCTCAGGTCCTAGAGTCACTAGGTAGTGAATATGGAATCAGGTTTATAGCCTCAGAACCTGTAACCCTTAAAAACCTGACGGCGGTTCCCTTATTATTGTTCTCATAGGTTTCCTTTGTGAAATGTGATATAACCCTTGGATTTACTGTGAATGTCTTTGGACAGAACCTCACATTATTATATATACTGTACATTTAGGAGAGACCAATACAATTATGCCATTGAAATAGTGTGAGCACTGTCCATGTATCATCATTTGTCTTACACTGAGAATGAAAAAGGCATATTCTCTCATTTTAAAATAGCGAACCTCGCATTATTTTATGTCACTCTGTATTTGCGCAGCCGTATTTCAAACGCAATTTTTTTCTAAAATAAAAACACTTTAATAAATAAAAAAAAACAACATTAAAGTTGGCCCAATTTTTTTGTATAATTTGAAAAATCATGTAATGCCGAGTAAATAGATACCTAACATGTCATGCTTTAAAATTGCGCACGCTCGTGGAATGGCGACAAATTACGATACTTAAAAATCTCCATGGGCATTGATCCAAAATTGTAGCGCACAAAAACCTCACAACAGTTGCCAACACAAACCTGTGATGATGAGCAGAGTGCGGGCCCTGCATGCCACGCTACAGTACTAGTTAAGACTGGTGTCTTGCAGATGCAGCTCATTGCAAGGAACTTATATGGGAGATTAGATGAACAGAGCTGTCATTCAAACAGCAGGTAGCTACAATAATGAACAATCACATGCCCTATGTATTTGTTTGGTTATTTGTACCTGCCCTCTGTATAAATGACATTGACCTACATACATAAAGGTGGATTGAGCCTGTCACATTCAAGAGAATATAAGTAACACACAATGAGCTATGTCTTAACGTAGTGTTTCTCAACTCCAGTCCTCAAGGCGCCCCAACAGGTCATGTTTTCAGGCTAACCATTATTTTGCACAGGTGATTTAATCAGTATTTAATCAGTATGACTGCCTTAGTAATTACCACAGCCGTTTCATCTGAGGGAAATCCTGAAAACAAGACCTGTTGGTGCGCCTTGAGGACTGGAGTTGAGAAACACTGTCTTAACGAAACTTAATCTGGGCATACCAATTGCTGACTCCAGTCCTGAGCAATACTAATGGAAGGATGATGGGTAGAGACGCCTTTGAATCTGATTTTGGCTTGGAACTCGAAATATACAAGTTTGAAAATCAGCTGAGGTGCAGATTTAAAAAAAAATGCACTCTTATTAGTCCACAAATTATAATGTATAAAAACACAAGTAATTTTCTTTTTTGATTATTCTAAAATTTGAAGTCTTGAACTTTTTTTTTTTCATAGCCATGTACTGCTTTGTGTGTTATGATTTGTGCTAGACAAGTGCCGAACGAAAAAATGTGTTTCATTTTGATTCTCGATTTACATAAATTAATTTAGTTAAATTCGTTTAATTCATTTTTGGAACTTGTTTAGTTTATTCAAATTAGAATTTATTTGAATTTTCCAAATTCGGAAAACCTAAATCCATTCGAAATCAAATGGCATTCAAATCGAATGCCAGTCGAAATCAAATTTATTCTATTCAAATTTTGGAAGATGGTTATATTCTCTGTTCTATTCTTTTATTTTCTATTCTTTACTTTTCTATTCAAATTTATGCTATTTGAATTTCGGAAGAGGTTTATGTGCATTCTATTCTATTCTTTTTTTTTTCTATTCTAGTAAATTCTTTTTTCCAGTCTATTCTATTCTAAATTTGAATTTCGGAAGAAGGTTATATTCTATTTTATTCTATTCCTTTTGTTTTCTATTATTTTCTATTGTATTCAAATGTATTTTCTTAGAATATAACCATCCTCTCAAATTCGAATTTCAAAGAAAATACATTTGAATACAATAGAAAAAAAAGGAATAGAATAAAATAGAATATAATCTTCTTCCGAAATTCAAATTTAGAATAGACTGGAAAAAAGAATAGAATTCAAAAAACAATAGAATTGAATGAATTTAAATAGAAAAGATTTGATTAGAATAGAAAAGTAAAGAATAGAAAATAAAAAAATAGAATAGAACAGAGAATATAACCATCTTCTCAAATTCAAACTTAAATTTTTTATTCTATTCTATTCCTTTATTTTCTATTCCAATTGTATTCTCTTCGGAAATTCAAATTCGATTAGAAAACTATTCAAATTCGAATTTGGTCTGAAATTTTGTTTTCATTATTTGAGATTCGTTACTATGGTAATTTGGAGATTCGGATACATCCGAATTTCTGAATACTGAAAAATGTGTCTGAGTTTCAATTCAGAACAAAACAAACCGCACATGTCTAATTTTGTGCTAGTTGTTTTTTTGTTTTTTTTTAATTATTAAAATAAGCTCTCCCACTCCACTGAGCTCTATGATGGTGCCTATTGCACTGTGCAGTCAACTTCTACCTAACTGCATATCTATTTCTGGGACTTCAGTTGGGCTAATAGACAGATCACCCCCAAATCCCAAACTTTCTCATGAGGGAGTGAATTCTAGAAGTTTACCCATTTCTAGTAAAAAGTGCTCATTTGAAATGGGAAAAATCTCTCTTCTAGAAACTACATGGTTAAATAGTGCAATTTGTTTTAATGCAGACTATGTGATTCTCCATAAACCTTCTGGGATTTAGACATTATGTTTTAGGTGAGGGTGTGTGTTTTTTTCTCCTCTGGTGCTCAGAACAAGAAAAGAACTCTTCTTTATTTAATTTATCCCCCCAGGCCAATTATAATCCATCTGCAGGATGATCATTTCGTTTCTACTGCAAGTCACAAGTCTGCGTTTATTGCTGCAGCGTCATTGTGCCAAACAAGAACATCTAAGTGAATGATTTGCCTTTATTCAAATGGGTTTTACAGACACTCATACTAAAGAAAAGCAAATTAAAGTTTTAGTAAAAAAACAAACTGCTTGAACCAAGGGTGAAGATTCCACCTGTCACATTGTATTTCACGCTTTCCTCTTATGAGCCTGTTTTGCAATGAGTGGCATATCCACTTTCTTCGCTGACTCTATAGCTTATTGCGTCAGGAATACAAGTTACAAAGACAACTTTAGTGAAAAGTTGGGAAAAAAAACAAACATGTTTTTGTGGTTTCACTGAAGTTATTTAATTCCCATAAAACATTTGAGGCGGCTTGCTGACCTTGACTACTAGAAACAGAGAAAATGAGTGAATGAAGAAAATGGGATACACCATACTGAGAAGGTAGATCTAGAGAATGGCCCAGCTGCACAAGAAACAATCAGTGTCAATGTGTCTATCATTTTCAAAAGCAGATGTAAGGAAAAAAATTCAAATTGATATCAATTATTTTTAGGCTGCCAGACACTGAACTGCATAGTGGCTTCTCCCTCTTTGTATGAAAATGGGGTAAAAATGTTTTTGGTTCAAGGAAAACCGTAGGAAGTAGAGAGTCTGTCTTGTAACCTCTTTGAAAATAGTTTCTTGGTTATGCTAATCCTTAGCTTTTAGGACTTATAAGTCACTGATCAGGAGCATGCAGATTAGAAATTCTAACGCTCTTGATCTTGTTATGGAGTAATTAAAGGGTTTGTAAACCTTATTTTTTTTTTATTAAAATAAAATACATGCCCATACTTACTTGCTCCAGACTCCTCCTCTTTAGCAGGTGCCCCTACAGAAAACCAGTGTCCATGGGGGCACTTGTATGGGCTTGCTCCCGCTGCTATCAATCTTTCCAATGAGGAGAGAGACAGCGGCTGGAGCTGCTGCGCTCATGCACATCGCTGGATCGTATCGGGCTCAGGTAAGAAAAGGGGGGTGGGGGGGGTCTGGCTGGGAGATGCAGCACAGAAGGTTTTTCACCTTAATGCATAGAATGCATTAAAGTGGTTGTAAACCCTGAAAAAAAAAAAAAAAAACCCTGCAAGATAAAGGCATAATGAGCTAGTATGCATAGCATACTAGCTCATTATGAATTACTTACCTGAGATTGAAGCCCCCGCAGCAGTCCTCATTCACCGATCCGGCGGCTGACATCGCTCCCGGAGTTACTTACGGGTATCGCAGACTCCGGCGCTGTGATTGGGCGGAGCCTGCAATGACGTCACTCCCGCACATGCACGCGGGAGCCGCCGGTAACGGCACAGGCTAACTAAAGCAACGGCACGTACGTGGCTTTGCTTCAGTGCACGTGTGCCAATGACATCGGCACATGCATTTAAATACAGGGGACATCTCCTAAACCGTGCAGGTTTAGGAGATATCCAGTGTAGCTACAGGTAAGCCTAATTATAGGCTTACCTGTAGCAAAAAAGTGGTTGTAAAGGGTTTACAACCACTTTAATGTTGATATACTAAAGTTGTATAGGCTGTTCACTTAGCAAAGGGCATTTTCACTTAACTTAGTGAATGAGGTGAAGCTCTTTTGACTACCTTCATCCACATTTGGATGAAGGAAGTCAAAAGAGCTTCACCTCATTCACTAAGCTAAGTGAAAATTCCCTTTGCAAGCAAAAATACGTTTTTTTTTCCTTTGACCATGACTGGATATTCTTTACTAAGTGAACATGCTTTACTCTTCAGCTGGCCATACACTGTTCAGTTTCTTTCCATTCAGCCAGTGGGATGAATTAAAAATAAAACGGAACTGATTCCCACATCCACACAATCAAGGAATCCCCTCCACTGTGCTATTGCATTCTGACAACAGGGAAGACTCTCCCACGGTCAGAATAACACCGTTTAACTGCAGTGGCCACACATGGATTGTAAGTTGACCATTCCCTGAATTTCAATCCAGCTTTAGTGAATCAACCCATTGTCTCAGGTATAAATCCAAATACAGCCAGGCAACTAGCATTCATAGAAGGTAATCAGCAAGTCAAGATTAGGCCTCACCCTCTTCTTTTCATGTTTCTTATATTATAAAGGAAATTCTGTGTGTGTGTTTAAGCTTTTGTTCATCAAATAACCTGTGAAGTGAATTTTTTACGCTATTTTAATAGTAGAACTCCTGTATAAATGAAGACACCACAAGATGCTTGTTATTACCTTATCCACTCAAATGTTATGTTATCATTCTGTGGTTCTTATCTGTCACAATAAAATCCAAAAGCTTGGTCCAGGTTCTTGACTTCTAAATCTTTAACGTTCAGCTGTTAAGGGTATTTGGTCAGATTTCTTAAAATGGTCCTCCATTGCAATGGAATTGAAGTTCTGCTTTAAACACAAGCCTCAACCCCCCACATACAGTTTGGATTTGGCTTTTGAAACTTCCAAGAGGAATAAGTGGCATCTCCATGCCCCAGTGCTGGCACTTGGGAGATCTGTACACATTACGGGAATGTGTTCTTGCAGGACATTCAGTGCTCAGCTCTCTTGAGATGCAGAGTGATGTCACCAAGGCAGCTTTATTTATTGTTGGTAAATGTTATTTATTAATTGTTTCTATAAAGCATTTGTATTTAGGTGATGGGAACTTCGACACTATTGACTCTTTCAAATTAATTTGAGAAATTAAATACTGACCATACAGGTGTCAGGGCTGGGCTCAGCCCTTCTTTCTGTGAGCTGGCCACTCAGCTGTCGGCTAATTGCCAGCTCCTATCTCTCTACAGTTACTCGCCTGTTGATGATATCCTGCTCGTCAGTCCTGCCTACTTAAGCCGTCCAGCCCAGAGGATCTCTGCCTTCGCCTTAGTCAACATCACAGAGATGCTCTCCTGCATTCTTGTTAAAAGACTTGCTTGGCTGACATCCCTTCTGGCTCCAGATCCTGCTTGCTGTTCTACTACGCTCATCTCCAGCTCCCTGATGTTTGGCTTGTCTGACTATCCGTTCCGGTTCCTGAACTCTGGCTATGTTTTGACTACGTTTGTTCTATTTACTTTTTTTAATAAACAAGTGTGATTTAACTGTACTTCTGTCTCGGTCTAAATTCATGGTTTCTGACAAAAGCATAAATGCCCAAATTTTAAAGGTTACTGGGAAGTCTCACAAACAGAATCTGTGAAGATTTTTTTTTTGCATGGCTTATCTTAATCAGGGAGTGATCATTAATGAAAATAGACTTTTCTGAGTTAGCAGCTAATACTCTGGGGAAACAAAGTACAAGAACAAAGACAACAAAGCCACATGTTTACTTACCTGAAATGAAGTTGTCGGATGTATAGTTAGACGGGCTTGATGCCACTTTTCCCCTTTATTCCCGCTGGCCGACCAGATAGGGATTTCAGTGTTAGTTTGCCCTTTTAATCGAAGGAATATATTCAAACCTCCTAAGCATAATTACAACAAAAAAAAACCTGTTTAGTTTTCATAACCTGTCAAGATATACTGTCATTATAAAACAATTCTGTATTATTCTACCAATAAAACAATATGTTAAGAGGGAAAAGAACCAGATGAACCAAGTACTTTCTATATCATCAACAAATAAACAATTGTAGCATGATTTGCACAGGACCAGTGGAGATCCACTGATCTTTGTAGCAGTCTGACTGAATTCAATTGTATTAAATACAGATAATTCAAAGCATAGTGCTACATGTCTGAAGCCTGACTATTTCATTTTTAATGAACCACCTGAGTAGTTAAAGAGAACCTACAGTCTGGAAAAACCAGCAAGGTCTCTAAAGATATGGCTAGGAAAGATAGACATTAAGCTTCTATTTTGTCAGTTATGAAGATGTTGGGGGAGAAGGTTAAAAAGTAGGTTGGGATGGACACAAGAAGCAATACTGAAAGTAGTGCTTTTTAGAATATCACAAACTCTTCCACAGAATACCGAGTTTTAAACATGGACACACACCCTAGCAGAGGAGAGTAATAACCATATTACTAAAAGTAGCAGCTGATGAGCTTTTTGTTTTTATAAGAGAAATGGTAAAAAGTCTATAGATATACTGTGTATTTATGGTATTCTTTTATATAGCTCTGACATATTCTACAACATCAGACTCAAAGACAGGTGTATCTACCGCAAGGTAAACAAGGCATTTGCCTTGGGTGGCATTTTTTAGGGGGGCAGCACCGCATGTAGGCAGATGGGATTCTACAAGCTGTGGCGTCGCTACGGGGTGCGGACTGCACCCTGGTGACACCAGGCGTGGCCGCGGACTGACAGGTGACAGGGGAACAAAGTGGAAGCAGGAGGCAGCAGTAGCTGCAGCCTCCGATCCCAGAAGTAGCTCACTTGGCAGAGAAGGTCAGAGTCCTGGGCTATGATCAAGCCTTTGGCAGCCTCAATACACACAACTGGAAAAAAGGAGCCGTCGGGCTGCAGGAAGGTGAGAGTCAAGTGTCTTTTTTTTGGGGGGGGAACCTCCTGGTGTAGTATGGGGGGGGGGGAATGGGGGGGCCCCCTCTCTCTTTAACCCCCTTTCTCTCTCTCCCATCCTGTTCCCATCTCTCTCACCACCCCCTCTCTCACCCCTACCTCTTTCCCCCTCCCTCTCTCCCCTCTGAAGAGGTGGAGCTCTAATAGGAAGAGGTGAGGGCCTGAAGGGGTGGATCTTAATCAGGAAGGGGTGGGGCATATTTAGATGG
The DNA here is from genome assembly GCF_042186555.1 of Aquarana catesbeiana. Taxonomy (NCBI): domain Eukaryota; kingdom Metazoa; phylum Chordata; class Amphibia; order Anura; family Ranidae; genus Aquarana; species Aquarana catesbeiana. Next base: position 36,157,376 of record NC_133336.1, read on the forward strand.
GGATGTGCCTGAAATTTAGTCTTGTCTAGGGCAGCAAAAACCAAAATACACCACTACTCAGAGACCAGTCAGGGACAGTCTAATGTCCCTACCATAGGCACACTCCAGTGTGGAAGCTGATTAACCTGCTAGTATATTTTGGACTGTGGACAACACTGGAGTGCAGAAAAGAAACATACACAGAGATAAAGCATATAATCTCCATGTAGATAGTGTGAACTGAGCCCAGGATACTAGGACCGTTGTCACAATGCCAACCACTACATTAACGTAATGCCTGTACATATACTATATGTTTATGAATACTCTTTTTATTGCAGCTTGTATTCCTGAAGACCATATATATATCTGTAGATAAAAGCTAGACTACAATTATTAGTGGGCTTAATGTTTGTGTGCCTTTCAGTAGTTTGGATCACATTTTCTAAAGACGTCTTTGGATATATTATAAGACTACTTGAATTGTGCGACATTAAAATAATAAAAAAATAATTAGACTGGCCATTCCTGTACTGGGAATGGGCCAGTTTACCTAAGAAGGTACATCAAGCACCCATACATCTCTAGATCTTCATAACATGGACATTTGACACCACAACTCAATCTTGTAGGGAAAAAAGCAATTGGTTGTTGCTCAGTAGGAGTGCCAGGAGGTGCTTGAGGGTGTCAAAGCACTCACAAAATTTAATCAAACATCCCCCCTACAGCACCTGTATGCTAACAATCAGGTTTGGCTGTGGCACACTGCCTGAAATAATACTACGTTGCTCCTCCTTTGGGTGGAGTGATCTCTTTCCTGACAGATATATTCTAGTTCTGGTGGCAGCTTTGCTTGGAGTGGGTGCTCACATAAACAAAACTAGTGAACACCAATGCTAGTGGTGGTTGTTGTTGCTATTGAATGATTATTGCTGGGGGTTGTTTTGCTGTGAGTTGTTATTGCTGGTACAGGTATAGCTGGGGATGTCAATAGTGCTAGGAGTTGTTATTGCCAATGCTGAGGGGTTATTTCTGGGGGTTTCTGCTTGAGGGGTAATTTTGCTGGGAGTTTTTAATCCTGGGGGTTGTTATTGCTGAGAGTTGTAATTGTTGGTGGGTTATTGCCACTGAAGGATGTTTTGCTGGGAGTTGCTTTTGCTGAAACGGGTATAGCTGGGGATGTCAGAAGTGCTGGGAGTTGTTCTTGCTGGGGGATTAATGTTGATGGGGAGGTTATATTTTCGGGGGGTATTGCTGAGAGCTGAGAGTTATTATTACTGGGAGTTGTTATTGCTAGGGGATTATTCTTGCTGGAATAAGGGGATTATTATTGCTGGGGGGTGGGGGAGTTAATCCTGGGGTATTATTGCTTGCCCTAACATTTGCTAGGGTTTTTTTTTGCTGTGGGATATTACTGCTGGTAGTTGTAATTGGTGAGGGATGTTTTGCTGGCAGTTGGTATCGCTCTTACAGGTAAAGCTGGGGACATTGAGCCCGGGTTCACACTACAACGGGCTGCAGATCGCACAGGAGCGCTGTGCGTCCCTGTTCCCCATTTCAGGGACGAATCAGGGCCGATTCTATGCCTGAATTCGGCCCTGAAACGGAGCCAAAGACGCACAGCGTTTTTGTGCAGTGCGCTCCGCAGCCGCCCCGGAGATATCATATGTGAACTGGCTCCATAGGGAGCCAGTCACATTCTCCTGCTATGCGAATTAGATGTGCGGAAACGCACATCTAATTCGCATAGGTGTGAACCCGGGCTAAAAGTCCTGGGAGTTGTAAGTGCCTAGGGCTGTTATTGTTTGAGTGAACTGTTGTGTGGAAGGTGTGGGGTGTATTGTAGGGGCCATTATTGCCAGGGGGTTATTATGAGAAAATATTGCTGATAGTTGATATTATGGAAGGGGGGGCTTGCAATAGGGTTCATTTTTCTGGGGGAGGGGGTGATATTATGGCTGGGGATTTTAATACTTGGGGGGGGGGGGGTTGTGCTGGGGGGATTTTAATGCTGACATTTGTTAAGTTGTTATTATTGGTGGGGGTTATCACTGCTGTGGGGTTGTTATTACGTGCCCTGACGCTTGCTGGGGGATGTTATTGGTGGGGGTTATTGCTTGGCCTGACACTTGCTCCAGGTTATTGTTGTCCCTGACACATGCTGCCACTGACAGCAACGGCAGTGCTTATTTTGCTCCCACAGTCTCTTTGATGTTATTGGCTCCACTCACTTTTTACCCCTACCCACAAGAGTGTGGCGTACTAGGTTTCTCTTCTCAATCCTTTTGGCATACATAGCACACCACATTTTTCCTTTCAATTCCTTCAAGGTGTCACTCATAATGCTTTTCAATAGGTGGCAACTACGGTTCTTTTTACGCCCACTGACACAAATTATAGAAATTATTTTTGTACTTGCTGACTAGCAATGTAAGAAAGGGACACCATACAGCTCAAAACTGCCCTCTACTGTATGTGCTTAACCACTTCAATACTGGGCACTTATACACCTTCCTGCCCAGACCCATTTTCAGCTTTCAGAGCTGTCGCAGTTTGAATGACAATTGCGCGGTCATACAACACTGTACCCAAACTAAATTTTTATCATTTTGTTCCCACAAATAGAGCTTTCTTTTGGTGGTATTTGATCACCTCGGCGGCTTTTATTTTTTGCTAAAAAATAAAAAAAAGGCTGAAAATTTAGAAAAAAATAAAAGTTTTGCTTTTGTTTCTGTTAAAAAATTTTGTAAATAAGTAAGTTTTCTCTTTCACTGATGGGCACTGATAAGGCGGCACCGATGAGGTGGCACCAATGAGCGGGCACTGATGGGCACTTATGGGTGGGCACTGGTGGGCACTGATGGGTGACACTGATGAGCACTGAAAGGCTGTAAAGATGGGTTCTTATGGGTGGCACTGATAGGCGGCACTGATACGCGGCACTGATACATGGCACTGATACGCAGCACTGATAGGCATCCCTGGTGGCACTGGCAGTGGTAGGCATTGTGAGTGGGCACTGATTCGCAGCTGTCTGGGAATTGATTGGCAGCTGCCTGGGCACAGATTAGTATTTCCCCGGTGGTCATGGGCGGTTTCCCTGGTGGTCCTGAGTGGGATCTGAGGGGGGGCTGTGCTGATAAACAACCAGCACAGACCCCCCCTGTTAGGAGAGCAGCCGATCGGCTCTCCTCTACTCGCGTCTGTCAGACGCGAGTGAGGAAAAGCCGATCACCGGCTCTTCCTATTTACATCGTGATCAGCCGGGATTGGACACGGCTGATCACGTGGTAAAGAGTCTCCGTCAGAGACTCTTTACCTAGATCGGAGTTGCGGTGTGACAGATTGAATGTCTGCTTTTAGTAACTGGAACAGACGTTCCCTTTGAAATATAGCAGGGGTCTCAAACTGGTGGCCCTCCAGCTGTTGCAAAACTACAAGTCCCATGAGGCCTTGCAAGGCTGACAGTTACAAGCATGACTCCCTCAGGCAAAGGCATGATGGGACTTGTAGTTCTGCAGCAGCTGGAGGGCCACCAGTTTGAGACCCCTGAAATACAGTGATATAGAGAGCAATGAAAACCAAACTGATGCTATAACTTTTCCCCGCTCTGGCCAAAACTAGAAAAAAAAAGTATTTTGATAAAAAATATATAATATAAATATAAAAAAAAGGAGACATATTTGGCAAAAATCATTTTTGCTGTCTGTGCTACCATTAGGGAGATTCTCCCTCTCTATTTGTCCTGTTTACCATTATCATTGAAAGTGAAAGTAAAAGAAATTCTCAAATTTTGGATTGTCCCTAGAAATGTAATAGAGGGGAAATCTTCGAATGGGGACACTAGTTCTGGTGAGCTGGGAGTCCCCAAGAGATTCCCTTAACCATTTAAAGACCAGGCCTTTTTCTGACACTTGTTGTTTACAAGTAAAAATCAGTATTGTTTGCTAGAAAATTACTTAAAGTAAAGACCTGAGAGAATAAAATGACAGTCATTGCAATATTTTATGTCACACTGTATTCACGCGAAGACGGAGGGATGGGGCGCTTTAAATTCTTTTTATTCCTTATTTATTTTGCTCTTATTTATTTTTACACTGTCCCTTTATTGTTTTATTTTTTGATCACTTTTATTCTTTTACAAGGAATGTAAACATCCCTTGTAATAGAAATAAGGATGACAGGTCCTCTTTATTGAGAGATGTGGGGTTCAAAAAGACCCCAGATCTCTCGTTTACATTTAAAAGCAAAAAAATAAATAAATAAGTGACCAAAAAAAATAAAATCCTATCTGCCCGAGAAGTGACGTTAAAGGTTACTCCGGTCCTCCAAGGGCATAGAGCCGAGTGGGGGCCATCTTACCCTTACTTCCTGCTTAGACATCTGATCGGTTTCGGGCTTACCGAAGGCTCCGGTAAGCTTGGAAATAACCGGGAAGCGGCGGAGGTCACCTCTCCTGCCGCTTATAAAAGTGATCTTGCAGCGTATCCGCCGCTGGGACCACTTTTATCTGAAAGCCTGCCGCCTAAGGGAAAAACAATACTGGGGTTATGGCAGCTAGTATACAATGGTATTCAACATGAAAATCATGACTTACATTCCCAGCTAGGCGGTCGGCAATTGGTTTTAATTTGCAGGGATTTCCTCCCATGTTTGGCTATGGGACAGGAATTGAAAGAAAATCTCCACAATGGGTCACAGATGGCAAAAATAAACCCTTACAAGGGTTATAAACCTCCCTTACCCTATCCAAAATGAAAAAAAAAAAAAAAGTTTTGCCTATAGTTTAACTACTTTAACTTGCAAACTCTTTTTAACCGCTTCAGCCCCGGAAGATTTGGCTGCTCCTCTCCCCTGAAAGAGCCAGGATCTGTGTGTTTACACACACAGATCCCGGTTCTTGCTCTGTCCCAAGCGATCATGGGTCATCGCCCCCGCCGGGCACTCGCATCGGGCGCGTGCCCCTAGTGGCCAAAAGGCGAAGCGACGTAACATAACGTCGTTTCGCCCAGCCGTGCCATTCTGCCACAGTAAAACTGCGGCGGCTGGTCGGGAAGCGGTTAACATGACGTACAGGGCAGGAATATGCTAAATGCATTATAATGATTATAGTATATCTAAATATGATTGCATATGTTTGTAGCAGAATTCAGTAACCATAATCTAGGCCCTTCACCCTTTTGCTTTTTTTTTTAAATAAATCTTTATATTGTCTGTCAAATTTTGTATAAAAGGACATATCAAAGACCAGACATCCTATTAGCATTTGACAGACCTTTAATGGAGAGCTTAAGAAACTTTTTTCCATAATGACCTTTAGTAAAACTATATAGATAGAAAAGTGTCTCTGCCTAATGAACCAAATGTACTGCTGGATATCGTATGCAAGGCAAGAATCTTTCTGAAATGGTGCCTGCTACACAGGAAAAATAGCAGGCGTCTCGAAATCAATGCAATTGTGAATAAAGCTGGTTCAAAAGAACAAGACTTTTTCACAGAACTGCGACAAGAATCTGCTAGCCTTACTCATTAACACATCTATTGGGAAGGCAAAGAGCAAGATAACAATATCAGATAGGCAATGACATTGTTCCTTTTCAACTCCTCTTTTATAACCCAAGTTTAGATAATGCTTTGGAAGTTTACTTTCATATTAAGATCACTTTATTATCATAAAGTAACGGTCAACTGCTAAAAAATATCTTCATGGGAACTTCTTTCTATGTGTTTGCTGTGCACATGTGCCATCTGTACATGCAGTATGTACAGTGGCGGACTGATAACTCATGGGCCCCCCGGGCAATAGGAGATTTTGGGGCCCCCAGCCAATCAGAGATTATGAGGCCACACAGTTTACACACACAGAGTATACAATCACACAGTATACACATACATGTACACACAGTATACACAGACAGATGTAAAAAAAACACAGATTTATACATACTGTCCCTGGTTTTACTGAGGCTGGCAACCCTGATGGGGCCCCCTAGTGACCCAGGGCCCTCGGGCAGTGCCCGAGTGGCTCAATGGTCAGTCTGCCCCTGAGTATGTAGGTATTAGGCTTCATTCTCACGAGGCGGATCCGCTGCTACGGAGTCCGCCTCTGTCTGCCAGCTCAGCGGGAGATCTCTCCGTTGATCTCCACTGAGCCGGCTGATGACAGGTCCCTCTCTGCTCACTGAGCGGGGAGGGGCTTGTGAGCACCGCTGGTTACTATGGAGAGATCGGACATGCTGCCCGTTTTCCTCAGATCTCACCCGATCTGATCCGCCAGGGATGGATGAAAACGTAGGGGCATCCGTCTGATTTTAGTGGATCGGACCGGGTCGAAAGTCAGCGGACATGTCACCGCTGACATTAGGGTGACCACGTGTCCCGGATTGTCCGGGACAGTCCTGCATTCTGCAGGTCTGTCCCGGGCACCTTCACTCCGGGACAATACAGTGTCCCGGAATGAAACTGACACAGGTCCCAGCATGAACCCCTCAGAGCTTAAGATGTGACACCCCCCAACTAGTGAAGAACTACAGGTCCCAGCATGAACCTGTGAAATCTATGGGATCACACCCTTAGATCTCAGGGATCCATGCTGGGACTTGTAGTCCTTAACTTTTGGGAGATGTGACCCCCCAAAAGTGAAGGACTACAGGTCCCACCATGAACCCCACAGAGTTGAAGATGTGACCTCCCCCCACCCCCCAACCAGTGAAGAATTACAGGTCCCAGGATGAACCTGTGAAATCCATGGGGTCACAAAAAGAGGTATCAAAAATCATATTTTTTTTAGGAAGGGGGGGGTGTCCCTGAATGGCAGTTTGGAAATGTGGTCACCCTAGCTGACATCCGTCGCTCCATAGACTAACATGGAGCGCCCGTTCAGGTCCACCGACAAAACTGACAGGCGGACCTGAACGGTCTGACAGTGTGAAAGGGGCCTCACAGAGTTTACTATGTATGCACACAGAGCTACGGGGGGTACACACTATAAGAAAATCGGAAGAAAAATTCTGTACGAGGCACGATCGTTTAATTTTCGTATACACAGTACACATCTTTTGACATCCGATTCATACTTTGCAAATGAAAATTTCCAAAAGGGACAAACGCCCACATTTTTCTTGTAAGTGAACAGAATGAATGATTTTCATTTAATGTGTACCATTTTTGTATGAGAAAAATCAGATATGAAAGACTGCACATCAATAAACAACAAAAAAATGCCTTTGTCATACGAGTATTTTCATACATTATTTCCTTCCTCGTGTCCGACTTGCTGTGAAACATCGAGGAAAACCTGTTCGCCCGATTTTCTTATAGTGTGTAACATCCAGTCTTTATAGAGGAAAAAGGGACACAATGGATTAAACTGACTACTCTGGCACAATTTTAAAGTTTAAAGCCAATGTCTGACCCCAAAGCATTTTTAAAACAGCAGAGCTGTGGCCATGAATCACAGGCTGTGTGCTGGATCTCTTCTCCCTGTCACCTTTTTATCTCTTGGTGTCAGGAAAACCTGCCAGAAGAGACTCATACTGATAGCAGAGGAAGGAGACAGCAGACAGAAAGGACAATTAGTGCTTTGGAGAGAGACAAGCACACAGTATAGAAGGATATGCTTTGTTTATATTTGAGGTCTGAGATTTACAACCACTTTAGGGAATTTTTTCTTTGTTTACCTACTGGTATTTAGTTCCAACGCGCATAGCTAATTATGTACCTAACTATTCTCCATTGTGCTTTCACAGATATGCAGAAAAGAGACTCTTCTACACATATGGTGGACTTGTCCCATAATCCAAAAGTATTGGACTGAAACGTTCATGATTTTATCCACCCTTTTTCAAATCACAATGACACCAGACCCCTCTGAATTGGGATGTAGCAAGCTCCCCAGGGCATTTTTTAATAGAGCTATCAAACTGTTGCTCCAGGTTACAATTGCTTCTAATGCCGCGTACATACGAGCAAACTTTTCGACCGGACTGGTCCGACGGACTGTCCAACGGACTTTTGGCAGACATCCAACGGACTTTCCCAACAAACTGACTTGCCTACACACCATCACACCAAAGTCCGACGGATTTGTATGTGATGACGTACGACCGGACTAATAAGGTAGTTGAGAGCCAATAGCAGCTGCCCTGGCGTCAGTTTTCATCTGTTGGACTAGCACACAGATGAGCGGACTTTTCTATAGGAACTGGGTGCGGCGGAGTTCTGATGTAAAGATTTGAAACATGTTCCAAATCTAAAGTCCATCAGATTTTCGACCGAAAAAGTCAGCTACAGGTCCGATGAAGCCCACACAAGGTCCAATTGTCCACCGGACCAGTCCGGTCGAAAAGTCCGCTCGTGTGTATGTGGCATAAGTAAACGATAGCCAGGGCTTGGAAGTCATCCACTATAAGCATTGTTGAGACCAAAATTCTTATTATGCAAGCTATGATACACACCAAAATAGAAGCTACCCTGCAGGACTGAAATATATGAAACTATGGCAACCTTGGGTCTTCCATTTTCTCCCTCCAAAATGCTAACCTTCAAAGTTCAAGCAAACAGGTATCAGTTAAACCCAATGAAGCTGAAGTCGGTTGTACCGACCAATGGGAGTCCCTAAAACCTCCCCCTACCCCTTAACCTTCTCTTTCCTTTCACCTTTCTCACATGGCTTGATTTGCTGATGCATTGGCCATACATCCACCATTCGAAGGTCCCATCTAGTGGTGATACAGATGGATCCGAAATTTTGGATTGTTGTTATCGAACACTTGACCTGTCTAATTGTATTGTTTTGATATATCATTTATTAGAGTGGAGTGATCCATCTTCAGCTTTCTGCTATTGTTTATCTAATGCTACTTTCTTTGAACTCTGCATCTTTGCTTTAAATCATTTTATTGTCATTTTATAAAGGCAAACAAAAAGATAGCACAATATTGCTCATGTATCTATCTATAGTATAAAAGCAAGAAGAAAGAAGACAAGGATGTGTCTCAAATCGTAAATCATAGACTGACAGGGTACAACAACAGTGGTCTTGAGGGTAATAACCCTCGTTAACATCACAAATGTCTATATTGTCTATCGCCCATTAACAAAAGCAAAGAAGCTTTTTCAATAATGAGATCAGACAATTGGTATCCCAATGTGCTTCCTAAGACCTTAAAGTTCAGGAAGGCCTGCATAGAAAGAAAAGCAAAGAAAAGTGAAGAGAAGAGAAAAAATAACCTGCCTGTTCGAAGCGGAGACACTCGTTCCCTAAGCCATAAATATCCATTAGGTTTCAAGCAAAATGTTCATATATCTGAATATTGAGCAAAGATATATTGAACAAGAAAAAATAAATAAAAGTAAACTACCATTGCATTCTGAAAAAAATCCATGTAAACACACAATATGCCTGGCTGCCAGATACAAGACAGAAATTACACCTAGCTGAGTATAAAAATGGTACGTTATATAGATATTGTACATTTTATGTTCTTGTGTTCTTTGGTAAAATGATCATAAGTCTAGATGTTGCCCTTTAGGGGATAGAAATGCCCGTTTTGACTTACTTTTGAAGATACAAAATCTAGGACTGTCATCCTTATTCTTTCTTCATGACCAGATGAATTGCTGACCTGCAACAATCGTGCGACACAAGATACGCACACATTTGTTCTGGGGTCAGTCATTCACGTATGACCAAAGTGAAAAAAAGAGAATGCAAGCCCTGATTTTTTTGCACCTTCAAAAACAAGTCAGAAGTGGCAGCTTGTATACTTTTATCACAACTGGCTTCTTTATAATGGCTGGTAAAGCAACAAATGAAGCACTTGTCATATACGTCTATGCATCTTGGAGTGCATTAGGCTATTAGAAAAGTATAGAAGCTGGCGATTGAAAAGAACAATGACCAGTTTTTCAGTGTTGGGTGAAGCTGAATTAAAAAAAAAAAAAAAAAGTAAGCCAAAAGAAAAACAAAAGTAAGTCAATTGCATTGGGCGTTGGCGTCTCGCAAGTGAAAGATAAGATGAAGGACATCCTAAGTCATAGGGTCTGATCCAATTATTTTATTGGTTAGGAGGTGGAGCAACACATTTCAAGAGTCAGAAGCTCCCTCTTCTTCAGGGTTACAAGAAATTATTGGTAATGTTATACTGATAAATGTGGGCATGAATGATGCTAAAAAGTTAGAAAAAAAACATTCAGTTTTAATTTTTTTATTTTTCCATTTTTATCTTATGTTTTCATTTTTCTCACTCTTTTAAACATATTCACCCAATTTATTAATTTTCAACCATATAGGATGAACGAACCATTGCACGCACCTGAGTGACTGCTGATGATGTTTTAATACTCCCCATATTCATGGGAGCTCCATCCCCATGACTAAGCTCTGGGGGCAGAGTGAAACGCATTGGGGGTGTGGCCTGGTTAAAGCCAGGTTGAGTCTGACACAACTACGGAATGGAAAGGATGTATGGCTTTAGGGATGAGCTCCATCCCTTGCTGGAACTCCCAGCAGCGGCTGAAAATGTCCACATATACCCCACAAAGAGCCTGAGCGGCACACCAAGCTATTGCAGGTCACAATTATTTTATTAGCTAGAAGGAGACGCAACACATTTCAAGGCTCAGAAGCCCCATCTTCTTCAGGGCTACAAGAAATTATTATTATTATCAAAATTAATTGACTGAAATTGTGCTTCTTCGGCTTATAGAAAAATAATTAATTCAGACACTAAGGGGGTTATTTACGAAAAGGCAAATCCACTTTGCACTACAAGTGCACTTGGAAGTGCAGTCGCTATAAATCTGAGGGGTAGATCTGAAATGAGGGGAAGCTCTGCTGATTTTATCATCCAATCATGTGCAAGCTAAAATTCATTTTTTTTATTTTCCTTGCATGTCCCCCTCGTGATCTACAGCGAGTGCACTTGTAGTGCAAAGTGGATTTGCCTTTAGTAAATAACCCCCTATGACTCTGGATGTCCTTCATCTGATCTTTCACTTGTGATTAGCTCACACCCAACGTAACTTTTTTTTTTTTTTTTTTCCTCCAAAATTCACCTTCACCCAACACTGACAAATGGTAATTGTTCCTGTTCAATCCCCAGCTTTCTATGTGTATAATTTTCTAATGGCCAAATGCACTTCATGGCATAGATAGTCGTGATAACAAGTGCTTGTTAATCAAACACACAACACTGTTGCTCTTCGGTAGGCTGCTTTTTAAAGCTCTTTGCAATTCTCATGTAGTTGACAACGAAAGGTGAAGATTTATTCAAACATCAGAGTGCAGTATGATCCAGTGTGGATCGGTGGATTATGTGGTGGATTATGTTGTATATTGATGCAGTAATCAATCTTTGTCAGTCTTCTTTATATACTATGTGAAGTGTGTGGGTGAATTTAGAAATATTTTTTTTTCATCCTTCAAGACTATAATGGCAAGTTTATTCTGTGGTAACCTGTGTCCCTGGGGAGCTCTATTCTGCTTGGTAAACTCTTTGTATAGCTGTCCTTCCTACAGGAAGCAGATTGAGCCTTTTTTTATCTTATAGCAACTTTTGCATTTGATCCCCCTGTGTGATTACAAAATCTTGTTCTTTGCTCAAGGTCTGAGAGAAAGCCTCAAAGAGGTTAACTAGCAGACCTGGTGAGCTGTTTATTAGCTTCTCTGACTGAGGCCATAGGATCACCAAGGAGCACATCTGTGTTCACTAGGGCACAACTGTGCAACAATATTGAAGTGAAGATTCTAAATGATGGACAGGCATTGCATAGTTTTGGCACTGACCTGAGGCACCGGGATCTGTGAACAATAATACAATATATTGCCATTATGGATACCCTCATTCGCGGAACAAGGTCACCTGGCACCCAGGGCAAACATGCCAAACTGCGCTACCCCCCCAAGATGCATTAGCAGCATGTGTCAGCAAAAATCCTACCCCCCCTCAAAAATCATGCACTAATCTGCAGGGTTACCCCCTAAGCATAAATCCTCCCTCCTCCCAGTACAAATCCACCCCACTCCCCAATAAAAATCACCCCTCTTGATATAAATCCTCCACCCCTCAAATTTCCCCTCCGAGTATACATTCTCCCCTGCCCCTACTCCAATCCCCCTTCCTAGCATAAATATCCCCCCAATCCGCCCTCCTAGCACAAGCACCCCCAATCATCCCTCCTTGCACAAATCCCTCGCCCCCTCTACCATATCACCTCTTCTAGCACAACCTCGCCCCCCCTCCCCCAAATCGACCCTCTTCCAGCTCAAACCCTCTTCTCCCCAACCCCTCCCAAAACAAACCACCCCTAAATGACCACTCCTAGCACACACACAACACCAAATTTCCCCTTCTAGAACAGTTCTTACCCCCTGCTGCCCCTCATCTTACATGATACCACAGTACCCAGGGCAGCCACCCTTTGTCCCGGCCCTGGATACTCTAATGCCGCGTACAGACGATCGGAATTTCGGCCCGCAAAAGACCGATGAGAGTTTTACGTCTGAAAATGCGACCGTGTGTATGCTCCATCGGACATTTGCTGGCTGAATTCCAGCCAGCAAAAGATTGAGAGCGCGTTCTCAATTTTTCGGTCAGGAAAAGTTCCTATCCGAAAACGCGATCATCTGTGGCAATTTTGACGTGCAAAATTCCTACGCATGCTCAGAAACAATTCGACGCATGGTCGGAAGCATTGAACTTCATTTTCGTGGCTCGTCGTAGTGTTGTACATCACCGCGCTCTTGATGGTCATAATTTCAGCAAACTTTTGCGTGACTGTGTGTATGCAAGGCAAACTTGAGCAGGATCCCGTCGGAAAAGCCGTCATACCTTTTTCCGACGAGAAGTCCGATTGTGTGTACGCGGCATTATAGTGTTCTGCATTTCCAATAATTGTGTTTAGAACCTTACAACAGAATTTACAATCCCTGGAAATGTGTATTCTGGTCGGACAAGACAAAAGGAGATGCTAAAAATCTGTGTCCCCTCTTCACAACAATACAGTTTAGACTGCAAGCACAAGAATATAACACAACATAATATAGAGAACAATTGTGAGGACACCTACCAAGGTGCACAAAAAAATGTATAAGTATCAAATACCCCTGGTATTACACTTCCGCTATCATAAAGATTATTATAACTCAATTCAGTGGTGTAGTGGATAGCACTTTCACCTAGCAGTAAGAAGGATCGCTGGTTCGAATCCCAATCACGACACTACCTGCCTGGAGTTTGTATGTTCTCCCTGTGCCTGCGTGGGTTTCTTCCGGGTACTCTGGTTTCCTCCCACACTCCAAAGACATGCTGGTAGGTTAATTGGATCCTGTCTAAATTGTCCCTAGTATGTATGAATGTGAGTTAGGGACCTTAGATTGTAAGCTCCTTGAGGGTAGGGACTGATGTGAATGTACAATGTATATGTAAAGCGCTGTGTGAATTGACGGCACTATATAAGTAACTGAAATAAATAATAATAAATAAATAATATTGCAGATGCAGCACTCCCCCACCATATAAAGTATACCTCTACTAATAATGCAAATAAAACATACAGGGTTATGGGACTTGTCAGAGTATAAAATAAGCCTTTTTTTTAACCCTTTAAATTATGCAACATGCAATATAGTCCTCCATAAACCACAATGAATAATACATTAAAACAAGACCCACACACTATTTTTCTGTGTGTAATTCGAATCCATAAAGTCCAATAATGAAAGTGAACAAATCGTGAAATAGTCTGTGCCAAAAACACACCTTTTCAATGCGCCTTTCTAATTTATCACTTTAAGTTGTTTCCCTTTTCAACACAGAAAACTCAGCAAATGATCCCTGAAGCTTGGAGATCTTATTTTCTTTCTAAACTCACCTATTCAACTCTGAGAAATGACTGAGGGATGGAATTAAATAAAGAAGACCTTCCAACTTTGGGGGGCTTACACTACCAAAGGGGTAAATACTTTTATCAGGAACTGTACTTATCAGATGAAAAAGTCTATCAGTATGTTTCTAACCACTGAGATATCAAGCTTGGAAACAAGTTTGCTACATATTAATATCCATTGCGGTAAATTAAAATGAAAGCTTTGAAAAGACCACTTGAATCAGTTTCCGAGAACCCGAGCCCATTCTGACTCATCTTCTTGAGTGCCTCGAAAAAAAATTCTCAACCTTGAAGAGCCTGATATCTGATTATTTACTAAAACCTTAGTTTAGAGGAGGACCTTTTGAAATTAATAAAAAATCAAATAAATAAATCTAAACATAGCCTAAGGAAGTGCCTTCAATCACTGTTCTCACCAACTGAGACTACTGAATAGGCTTTCTGCATCAGTGCTTATACCTGTGATGCAGTAGCAATAAAATTGTCCTGTATGTTTCCCACAGGAAAGAACAATACCAAGGTGGTGTAATAGTACAGGCTTTTTACATTTGCTATTTTTCTTCTTTATTATGCTGTTTGTATATTGGATCATCTCTCGGGGTAAAAGTGTTGTCGGGAAAGATCAAGTGGAAAATTGTTTCTCTTACTGGTATGGCAATGAAGCTACATTGTAGAGAGGACTAGAAAGTTTTTTTTTTTTTTTTTGCAACTGCAAGTTTTTGCAGAATATATATATTTTTTTAGTATTAAAAATGCCAATAGCTTTAATAATTTCCCGTATTCTTTAAAAAGCATGGCTGCATAGAAGGTCCTTGTGAGATTACAGTGACAGGCCCTTGTTCAGTATGGATCAAGTGGCACAGTGAAAATGGATGGACCTGCATTATGGTGTAGTACATGTCAAGAGGTTAATCTGATCACCAGAATGACATGGTGTATCCGTATTGCTCTGTGCTAAAAATAATAGTTAAAGGCTCTTTTTTTTTTTTTTACCACACAGCTTTTCTTTGCACCAGGAATTAGTTGTGAGCTAAAGCTAAATTAAAAAGCAATTGCTAACAGCCATGGTGTGCAGTAACCCATATCAACCAAGAGAGGGGTAGCAGTGATTGTATCACAGTGCCAACATCCAAATATAAGCATACAAAGAGAGGAGTTCCCCTTGGATAGGACTTTAGCGGCACTTAAGTAGAAGTCACAATCAAAAATAGAAAGATAATCATATACCGTATTTATCGGCGTATAACACGCACCGGCGTATAACACGCACCCCAAGTTTAGGAGGGAATTTTAAGGAAAAAAAAAACTTTTAGGAGGGAAGTTTAAGGGAAAAAAACTTACATTTAAATGCCCATCATTGCAGCCTTCCCCAGTGTCCAGTGCAGCCTTGCCCCAGTGCAGCCTTGCCCCAGTGCAGCCTTGCAAATCCTGTGATCCCCTGCGATCCTGAGCTTCAAAATCGCCGACCGCGATTTGAAAATGGCGCCGCTGGCGCCGAAATACACAGAGCCGGTCCTCGGCTCTTCTTGGCAGCTCTCGTTCACTTTCGGCTCCACTCGTAGTCCTGCCCGGGATGGGCGTGACTGTGAGCGGAGCTATCCGAACCTAGCCAAGTACACTCGGCTAGGTTCGTGCGGCGCTCGAGTGAACCTGAAAGTGGCCGAGAAGAGCCGAGGACCGGCTCTGTGTGTTGCGGCGCCATTTTCAAATCGCGGTCGGCGATTTTGAAGATCTGTCAGCTCAGGATCGCAAGAGATCGGCGTATAACACGCACCCGTGATTTTCCCCTGATTTTAAGGGGAAAAAAGTGCGTGTTATACGCCGATAAATACGGTATTAATTTTAGAAAATACAAAGATAAAAACTTGTATCATGGAGTGTACATATCAACTATAAGTGATATCGCAAGTAGACAAAATAGATGATGATTGAATTAGATCCTGGGTGAAGGATCTAATTCAATCATCATCTATTTTGACTACTTGCGATACCAGTTATGGTTGATATGTACACTCATGATACATGTTTTTATCTTTGTATTTTTAAAATAAATTTATTATTATCTTTCTGCATATCAACCAAGTTTCACCTTTGTCCGTTACGATAATTCGGACCAATTAAACACAATTTACGATGGTAATGTGCTACTACACCTTCTTGGTTGTTCTTTCCTTTATTAAGTTTGGGTCTTGACTTTTAAAGCACCTTTCATTAAAAAAAAACAACTCTCTTGCTTTATAGCATGAATTTTAGCTGTCATTTTTTTAATCATCAATTTCTACATCTGAATTACAAGGGACACTGCCAGGCAATGGAGACATTCTTTTTTGTCTGACTTGGGCAAGCAAAGGCCTATGCTTGTCTGATTTAAAAAAGAAAGCATTTCAACAACCAGCCAAATAAGGACCTGTATGTGGCCACTTACTGTATCTTCCTCAGTGCATCACGGCTAAGAGGTTCTAAATTAGAATGAAAAAATAAAATATATAAAGCCTCCTTGGGCTTCAAATTTCAGGCATATTGATCGTGGTGAGCATAGACCCAAAATGTATAATTTATTGTGAAATTCAGAAATCCTTAATCTCTGCCACTGGAGAAGTGTTTGTTCAAAGCACATAAGAATCTTATGTGTTTTTTATATTTATATACACTATAGTACCAAAAGTATTGGGCCGCCTGCCTTTACACGCACATGAACTTTAATGGCATTCTAGTCTTAGTCCGTAGGGTTCAATATTGAGTTGGCCCACCCTTTGTAGCTATAACAACTTCAACTCTTCTGGGAAGGCTGTCCACAAGGTTTAGGAGTGTGTCTATGTAAAAGTTTTACTATTCTTTCAGGAGCGCATTTGTGAGGTCAGGCACTGATGTTGGAGAGAAGGCCCGGCTCGCAGTCTCAGCTCTAATTCATTCCAAAGGTAATCTATTGGGTTGAGGTAAGGACTCTGTGCCGGTCAGTCAAGTTTCTTCACCCCAAACTCTCTCATCCATGTCTTTATGGACCTTGCTTTGTGCACATGTTGAAACAAGAAGGGGCCATCCCCCAACTGTTTCCACAAAGTTGGGAGCATGAAATTGTCCAAAATGTCTTGTATGCTGATGCCTTAAGAGTTCCCTCCACTGGAACTAAGGGTCCAACCCCAACTCCTGAGAACCCCACACCATAATCCCCCCTCCGCCAAATTATTTGGACCAGTGAACAAAGCAAGGTCCATAAAGACATGTCCTGACCTCAACCCAATAGAACAGGGATATGCAATTAGCAGACCTCCAGCTGTTGCAAAACTACAAGTCCCATCATGCCTCTGCCTCTGGGTGTCATACTTGTGGCTGTCGGAGTCTTGCTATGACTCATGGGACTTGTAGTTCTGCAACAGCTGGAGGTCCGCTAATTGCATATCCCTGCAATAGAACATCTTTGAGATCAATTAGAGCGGAGACTGCGGGCCAGGCCTTCTCATCCAAAGTCAGTGTCTGACCTCACAAATGCGCTTCTGGAAGAATGGTCAAACATTCCCATAGACACACTCCTAAACCTTGTGGACAGTCTTCCCAGAAGAGTTGAAGCTGTTATAGCTGCAAAGGGTGGGCCAAACCCTACGGACCAAAACTGGGATGTCATTAAAGTTAATGCGCGTGTAAAGGCAGGCGTCAAAATATTTTTGGTTAATATAGGGTGTGTTGTATATATATAACTTATGTAAGATTTTTGTCCTATTTCTTGATGGCCACTGCATATTAGATTTAGAATTCAGGAACCATTTCTTGCATTGTGAGCAGCAAAAACATTTAAGAAGACAAAGAAAAACTCCCATTGAAAGAGCAATAGTACAAAAACAACAACAACAAAAAAAAAAACAGTCATTAGTAATTTGTTATGAAAATTGGCTTTTTAAGTACTTTTGCACTGCATTTGTTTTCTTAGGTCATATGAGCAATTTGAAAATATTGATCAAAAATGTAAACTTGCGTAATCTGATCAGTCTTCACTATTTATTGTTATTAAAAATATATTTATATTAAGAAATCACATTCTTACTGTTCTTTATCTTAAAAAAAAATTTATCATGATTTATGACTTTCATACCATCATTGATCTTCTCTCGTATATTATTTGCTGATGTCAATATTTGTAGGATTTTAATATGTTAATAAAATAGAAACATTTAGCAGTCGGGGTTTAACACCTTTACTCTAATGTATGACAGTCATGTGACTGCTTCCCTTACAAAACAATTATTTATGGTGCAAACAAGTGGGCACTGCCCCCACCTATAACTGGTCTTTGCAGCAAGGAGCTCTGGAAGGGCGACGGCCTTTAACCGCTTCAGTCCCGGAAGATTTTACCCCCTTTCTGACCAGAGCACTTTTTGCGATTTGGCACTGCGTCGCTTTAACTGACAATTGCGTGGTCGTGCGACGTTGCACCCAAACAAAATTGAAGATTTTTTGCCCACAAATAGAGCTTTTTTTTGGTGGTATTTGATCACCTCTGCGGTTTTTATTTTTTGCGCTATAAACAAAAAAAAGAGCGACAATTTTGAAAAAAAAAACTCAATATTTTTTACTTTTTGCTATAATAAATATCCCCCAAAAATATTTTAAAAAAAACAATTTTTTTCCTCAGTTTAGGCCGATATGTATTCTTCTACATATTTTTGGTAAAAATAAAAAATCGCAATAAGCTTATATTGATTGGTTTGCGAAAAAGTTGTAGCGTCTACAAAATAGGGGATAGTTTTATGGCATTTTTATTATTAATTTCTTCTTTTATTAGTAATGGCGGCGATCTGCGATTTTTTTCATGACTGCAACATTATGGCGGACGCATCGGAAACTTTTGACACTATTTTGGGACCATTGTCATTTATACAGTGATCAGTGCTATACAAATGCACTGATTACTGTGTAAATGACACTGGCAGGGAAGGGGTTAACCACTAGGGGGCGATGAAGGGGTTAAGTGTGTCCTAGGGAGTGATTCTAACTGTGGGGGGGGTGGGCTACAACTCGCATGACAGCGATCACTGCTCTTGATGACAGAGAGCAGTGATCTCTGTCATGACACAAGCCAGAACGGGGAAATGTCTTGTTTACATAGGCACTTCCCAGTTCTGCGGCTCTGTGACACGATCGGCGGGAAACCCGGCGGACATCGAGTCTGTCGGTCCCGCTGTACGTGGCGAGCGAGCGCCTGCTATCCCCGCCTCTTAAAGGGGACGTACAGGTATGCCCATTTGCCCACCGCTGCCATTGTGCCGACTTATATCGGCGTGCAGCGGTCGTCAAGTGGTTAAGGAGTGGTGGGCTCCTTCCAGGCTCACCTGCCCTCTGCCTATCTATTAAAATGCATGTGCTTCCATTGTGGCGACCCCCAGAAATTAGAGTTAGGACTTCAATAAATAGGGTGCCTTTATGGGGCCTGTAGTCAATGTGGTTGGTTGTAGGCTGGTTGGTAGGCTTGGAAATGTCTTTGGTTTTGTTTGAATTATTTATGGAGCCATTTCACAGTATCACCCACAATTGTGAGAAGAAGAATGGGAAAGTGAGGTGTAATTAACTTCAAGCCCACCCATTCCCTGCTTGATTTTCCTAAGTATTATATACTTTTTAAATATTTACAATTGATAAGAGCAAATGTTAGCTTTTGTGTTGTTCTAACTATAATTTATGATGTGCATTTTTTAAATCTTTACAATTATTATTTAACATTTTTTTTTGTAGATATTAAATTTTGCTAATGTAATATAAAATCTACAAAAAAAAAAGTGATTATTTTTAGTCACCTTTTCTGGGCAGAGACGGAAGGGCCAATCTTAGATACATCTATCTCACAGAAAATATCATTTAATAAATCAAGACTCAAAACGGACAGCCCTGGAATGACATACAGATGTTTTTTCTCATCCATATTGCATATCATAAAAATGACAAATGCAGTCTGAGCAAACAAATACCAAATCTGAAACGCTAAACTGTTGATCATCGATAAAGTCTCAGGGACAAACATATTGACAAGCCACAGACGGAGAATTTCACTGAATTTAAATCTTTGTTTCACCGATTCAGGTGTGAAGAGATCGATCAGGAAGAGAGACGGATGAGAATTGATCAGGAGCTCTCTGCGCAACAAGAGACTGATTACAAATACACAGAGACAGTAAACAGGATTAATGGCTGCTCTCTAGGTGTCTTATTATGGCTGAAGATGCGTTTTCCCATCTGCATGCTTTGTTTTGAAGGAATCTGAGAAACTTTTGAACAAATAAAATGTTGTATGGTTCTTGTATTACTTTTGTCTGCACTGATTACATAATGATTAGTGGATGCTTTTCTTACAAGTGGTCCAGTGCAACCTGTAGAGGCTCACCTCCTCCTACCTCTAATGGAGGACTCCAGTTTGAAGGAAATCAGATTGGCATGGTCTAACCCATAAAGGTATAAAAGAAAAATGCAGCGCATAAATGTCCATAAAGGAATGGAAAAAGTCCATCAATCCCGGAAAGCACCCAATAGGTGAGTAATCCTTGACTTATAGGTGAGTAATAGTCTTCCACCAACACCGCAGTATGTCAAGCCTCTCACCCTTAAGAAGGGACCACTAGATTTTAGGTGGTCATTAATGCCCAATGCCAAAATGCCACCAATAGAAAA
This sequence comes from Aquarana catesbeiana, assembly GCF_042186555.1. Classification (NCBI taxonomy): domain Eukaryota; kingdom Metazoa; phylum Chordata; class Amphibia; order Anura; family Ranidae; genus Aquarana; species Aquarana catesbeiana. The sequence goes on from NC_133336.1 coordinate 36,177,899, forward strand.
CTATGGGGTTGATTTACTAAAACTGGAGAGTGCAAAATCTGGTGCAGCTGTGCATGGTAACCAATTGGCTTCTAACTTCAGCTTGTTCAATTAAAGGGGTTGTGAAGTCAGAAGGTTTTAAGATATGCATTAACCACTTGCCGACCGCCTAACGCAGATATACGTCGGCAGAATGGCACGGGCAGGCAGAATCACGTACCGGTGCCAGCGGCGGTCGGCATTTCACTGGGAGCGTTGGGAGGCGAGGGGGAGACCATCCGATTGTGGCCCCCCCCTCGCGATCGCTCCCAGCCAATCGGAATCCTCCTCTGCCTGTGTGTAGTTTCACACAGGCAGAGGATGTGATGTCATCTCTCCTCGGCTTGGCAGTTTCCGTTCCAGCGCCGAGGAGAGAAGACATGTAAGTGCACAAAACACAAACACACACAGCAGAACATGCCAGGCACATAAAACACCCCCGACCCCCCCCCCCCCGATCGCCCCCCAACCCCCCCCCCCCTGTCACAAACTGACACCAAGCAGTATTTTTTTTTTTTTTTTTTCTGATTACTGATTGGTGTCAGTTTGTGACAGTTACAGTGTTAGGGCACTGAGTGGTAGCCCCCTTTAGGTCTAGGGTACCCCCCCTAATAAAGTTTTAACCCCTTGATCACCCCCCGTCACCAGTGTCACTAAGCGATCATTTTTCTGATCGCTGTATTAGTGTCGCTGGTGACGCTAGTTGGGGAGGTAAATACTTAGGTTCGCCGTCAGCGTTTTATAGCGTCAGGGACCCCCATATACTATCTAATAAATGTTTTAACCCCTTGATTGCCCCCTAGTTAACCCTTTCACCACTGATCACCGTATAAGTGTTACGGGTGACGCTGGTTAGTTCGTTTATTTTTTATAGTGTCAGGGCACCCGCCGTTTATTACCGAATAAAGGTTTAGCCCCCTGATCGCCCGGCAGTGATATGCGTCGCCCCAGGCAGCGTCAGATTAGCGCCAGTACCGCTAACACCCACGCACGCAGCATACGCCTCCCTTAGTGGTATAGTATCTGTACGGATCAATATCTGATCCGATCAGATCTATACTAACGTCCCCAGCAGTTTAGGGTTCCCAAAAACGCAGTGTCAGCGGGATCAGCCCAGATACCCGCTAGCACCTGCGTTTTTCCCCTCTGCCCGGCCCAGCCCAGCCCACCCAAGTGCAGTATCGATCGATCACTGTCACTTACAAAACACTAAACAAATAACTGCAGCGTTCACAGAGTCAGGCCTGATCCCTGCGATCGCTAACAGTTTTCTTGGTAGCGTTTTGGTGAACTGGCAAGCACCAGCCCCAGGCAGCGTCAGGTTAGCGCCAGTACCGCTAACACCCACGCACGCACCGTACAGCTCCCTTAGTGGTATAGTATCTGAACGGATCAATATCTGATTTTTTTTGTAGCGTTTTGGTGAACTGGCAAGCACCAGCGGCCTAGTACACCCTGGTCGTAGTCAAACCCGCACTGCAGTAACACTTGGTGACGTGGCGAGTCCCATAAGTGCAGTTCAAGCTGGTGAGGTGGCAAGCACAAATAGTGTCCCGCTGCCACCAAAATGACAAACACAGGCCCGTCGTGCCCATAATGCCCTTCCTGCTGCATTCGCCAATCCTAATTGGGAACCCACCGCTTCTGCAGCGCCCGTACTTCCCCCATTCACATCCCCAACCAAATGCAGTCGGCTGCATGAGAGGCATTTTCTTTATGTCCTCCCGAGTACCCCTACCCAACGAACCCCCCCAAAAAAGATGTCGTGTCTGCAGCAAGCGCGGATATAGACGTGACACCCGCTATTATTGTCCCTCCTGTCCTGACAATCCTGGTCTTTGCATTGGTGAATGTTTTGAACGCTACCATTCACTAGTTGAGTATTGGCGTAGGGTACAGCATTGCACAGACTAGACACACTTTCACAGGGTCTCCCAAGATGCCATCGCATTTTGAGAGACCCGAACCTGGAACCGGTTACCGTTATAAAAGTTAGTTACAAAAAAAAGTGTACAAAAAAAAAAAAAAAACACAAACAAAAATATAAAATAAAAAATAATAGTTGTCGTTTTATTGTTCTTTCTCTCTCTATTCTCTCTATTGTTCTGCTCTTTTTTACTGTATTCTATTCTGCAATGTTTTATTGTTATTATGTTTTATCATGTTTGCTTTTCAGGTATGCAATTTTTTATACTTTACCGTTTACTGTGCTTTATTGTTAACCATTTTTTTGTCTTCAGGTACGCCATTCACGACTTTGAGTGGTTATACCAGAATGATGCCTGCAGGTTTAGGTATCATCTTGGTATCATTCTTTTCAGCCAGCGGTCGGCTTTCATGTAAAAGCAATCCTAGCGGCTAATTAGCCTCTAGACTGCTTTTACAAGCAGTGGGAGGGAATGCCCCCCCCCCCCCAACATCTTCCGTGTTTTTCTCTGGCTCTCCTGTCTCAACAGGGAACCTGAGAATGCAGCCGGTAATTCAGCCAGCTGACCATAGAGCTGATCAGAGACCAGAGTGGCTCCAAACATCTCTATGGCCTAAGAAACCGGAAGCTACGGGCATTTTATGACTTAGATTTCGCCGGATGTAAACAGCGCCATTGGGAAATTGGGAAAGCATTTTATCACATCGATCTTGGTGTGGTCAGATGCTTTGAGGGCAGAGGAGAAATCTAGGGTCTAATAGACCCCAATTTTTTCAAAAAAGAGTACCTGTCACTACCTATTGCTATGATAGGGGATATTTACATTCCCTGAGATAACAATAAAAATGATTTAAAAAAAAAAAAAATGAAAGGAACAGTTTTAAAATAAGGTAAAAAAAATAATAATAATAAAGAAAAAAAAAAAAAAAAAAGAAGCACCCCTGTCCCCCCTGCTCTCGCGCTAAGGCGAACGCAAGCGTCGGTCTGGCGTCAAATGTAAACAGCAATTGCACCATGCATGTGAGGTATCACCGCGAACGTCAGATCGAGGGCAGTAATTTTAGTAGTAGACCTCCTCTGTAAATCTAAAGTGGTAACCTGTAAAGGCTTTTAAAGGCTTTTAAAAATGTATTTAGTTTGTCGCCACTGCACGTTTGTGCGCAATTTTAAAGCATGTCATGTTTGGTATCCATGTACTCGGCCTAAGATCATCTTTTTTATTTCATCAAACATTTGGGCAATATAGTGTGTTTTAGTGCATTAAAATTTAAAAAAGTGTGTTTTTTCCCCCAAAAAATGCGTTTGAAAAATCGCTGCGCAAATACTGTGTGAAAAAAAAAAATGAAACACCCACAATTTTAATCTGTAGGGCATTTGCTTTAAAAAAATATATAATGTTTGGGGGTTCAACGTAATTTTCTTGCAAAAAAAAATTATTTTTTTATGTAATCAAAAAGTGTCAGAAAGGGCTTTGTCTTCAAGTGGTTAGAAGAGTGGGTGAATTGTGACATAAGCTTCAAAATGTTGTGCATAAAATGCCAGGACAGTTCAAAACCCCCCCCAAATGACCCCATTTTGGAAAGTAGACACCCCAAGCTATTTGCTGAGAGGCATGTCGAGTCCATGGAATATTTTATATTGTGACACAAGTTGCGGGAAAGAGACAATTTTTTATTTATTTTTTTTTTTTTTGCGCAAAGTTGTCACTAAATGATATATTGCTCAAACATGCCATGGGAATATGTGAAATTACACCCCAAAATGCATTCTGTTGCTTCTCCTGAGTACGGGGATACCACATGTGAGACTTTTTGGGAGCCTAGCCGCGTACGGGACCCCAAAAACCAAGCACCGCCTTCAGGCTTTCTAAGGCCGTAAATTTTTGATTTCACTCTTCACTGCCTATCACAGTTTCGGAGGCCATGGAATGCCCAGGTGGCACAAAACCCCCCCAAATGACCCCATTTTGGAAAGTAGACACCCCAAGCTATTTGATGAGAGGTATAGTGAGTATTTTGCAGACCTCACTTTTTGTCACAAAGTTTTGAAAATTGAAAAAAGAAAATAAAAAATGTTTTTTCTCGTCTTTCTTTATTTTCAAAAACAAATGAGAGCTGCAAAATACTCACCATGCCTCTCAGCAAATAGCTTGGGGTGTCTACTTTCCAAAATGGGGTCATTTGGGGGGGGGGGTTGTGCCACCTGGGCATTCCATGGCCTCCGAAACTGTGATAGGCAGTGAAGAGTGAAATCAAAAATTTACACCCTTAGAAATCCTGAAGGCGGTGATTGGTTTTCGGGGCCCCGTACGCGGCTAGGCTCCCAAAAAGTCCCACACATGTGGTATCCCCGTACTCAGGAGAAGTAGCTAAATGTATTTTGGGGTGCAATTCCACATATGCCCATGGCCTGTGTGAGCAATATATCATTTAGTGACAACTTTGTGCAAAAAAAAAAAAAAAAAATTTGTCACTTTCCCGCAACTTGTGTCAAAATATAAAACATTCCATGGACTCAACATGCCTCAAAGCAAATAGCTTGGGGTGTCTACTTTCCAAAATGGGGTCATTTGGGGGGGTTTTATGCCATCTGGGCATTTTATGGCCTTCAAAACTGTGATAGGTAGTGAGGAGTAAAATCAAAAATGTACGCCCTTAGAAATCCTGAAGGCAGTGATTGGTTTTCGGGGCCCCGTACGCGGCTAGGCTCCCAAAAAGTCCCACACATGCGGTATCTCCATACTCAGGAGAAGCAGCTAAATGTATTTTGGGGTGCAATTCCACATATGCCCATGGCCTGTGTGAGCAATATATCATTTAGTGACAACTTTTTGTAATTTTTTTTTTTTTTTGTCATTATTCAATCACTTGGGACAAAAAAAATGAATATTCAATGGGCTCAACATGCCTCTCAGCAATTTCCTTGGGGTGTCTACTTTCCAAAATGGGGTAATTTGTGGGGGTTTTGTGCTGCCCTGCCATTTTAGCACCTCAAGAAACGACATAGGCAGTCATAAATTAAAGGCTGTGTAAATTCCAGAAAATGTACCCTAGTTTGTAGGCGCTATAACTTTTGCGCAAACCAATAAATATACACTTATTGACATTTTTTTTACCAAAGACATGTGGCCGAATACATCTTGGCCTAAATGTATAACTAAAATTGAGTTTATTGGATTTTTTTTAGAACAAAAAGTAGAAAATATCATTTTTTTTCAAAATTTTCGGTCTTTTTCCGTGTATAGCGCAAACAATAAAAACGGCAGAGGTGATCAAATACCATCAAAAGAAAGCTCTATTTGTGAGAAGAAAAGGACGCAAATTTCGTTTGGGTATAGCATTGCATGACCGCGCAATTAGCAGTTAAAGCGACGCAGTGCCGAATTGTAAAAAGTGCTCTGGTCAGGAAGGGGGTAAAACCTTCCGGGGCTGAAGTGGTTAAGATAAAAAAAAAAAACCCTTCTGCATGTAGCAGCCCCCTAATACTTACCTGAGCCCCATCTCTATCCAGCGATGTCCAAGAGTACCTGGTCAGTCCAGGACGACTCTCCCTCCTGATTGGCTGAGACACAGCAGCGGCACCATTGGCTCCCGCTGCGGCCAATCAAACTCAGCCAATCAGGAGAGAGAGGGGGCAAGGCAGAACAGCGGCTCCGGGTCTGAATAGATACACAGAGCTGTGACGCGGCTCGGGTGCCCCCATAGTAAGCTGCTTGCTGTGGGGGGCACTGAACAGGGGGGAGGGGCCAGGAGCTCCAGCCAGGGACCTGAGAAGAGGAGGATCAGGGCTGCTCTGTGCAAAACCATTGCACAGAGTCGGTAAGTATAACATGTTTGTAAAGTCTCTGTTTTTTTTTTTTTCTATTAAAATAACAATCAGCTCTGACAATAAAACCTGGAAGCGGATTGGTTTCTATGCAGAGTGGCACCAGATTTTGTACTCTCCGGTTTTAATAAATCAACCCCTCTGTCTCAGGAAAATGATATAAAATTCAGTAGGGCACACAGTTGCAAGACCAAGTAAAAATGTCCTGGAAAGTAAAGGTGATGTAATGTATTGGTATATAGGTGGTTAAGTAAATTCAGCTATTCTTACATTGAAAGCTGGTGACTCATGTACCCTCTCAAGAAAAATGACCTAAATAACAAAAGGACCTTTTGACTGCACATTTTCCAAGTTCTACACTGACTTGCACATAGTGGTGTAAAGGAAATTTGTACGTTCTGTATATAATTGTATTCTATTTAGTATGTATTGCACTCTGCCCTTACTGTGCACACGGCACCAATAATGTTTTCATTACATGTTTGCATTCTTTCGAGTCCTGATTAGAATTAGCCTGCCTATGTTACGCCCCTTGTTACCATAAATGTACAATTGTAATATTATTGTGATACCTACGTAATAATGTGTATAAAAACCTTCAATTGCGTCATAATAAAGCAGAACAGTTATTTGGAAAGATGCGGAGTGTATCTTTTGTGTCTGTTCCCTACTGCAGTAGTTATTATTAATTTGGAACCACTAATCAATATGAGGATAGGAGTTGCCTATCTATAAATTTCCATGTCAGTGGTATGGAAATGAACTGTAGAAGACATCATGCTACAGCAGAAATATACATTATAAAACACTGTACAGTCCACATTCCACGTGCTTAAAGTGGAAGTAAACCCTCCTATCGTTTTCAGCCAAGGAAGCAGCCATCTTGGCCTCTGTTTAATCTACAACTGCCATGATGCTGCACATGTGATCCGTTATGACACCAGCCATTGGATGGTTTGACAGTTTGGTTGAGAGCACAACCAATGGGAGTGTTACATTTCCGGCACGTGCCGGAAAGGTAAAAACTGTTTTGTGGATGGGTTTACTTCCGCTTTAAGACTTTGTATATCATCGGAGACTAGCCCATTTTTATTCCTGTATAAATGCACTTTGAATAGATTCCCCAAGTAACTAATTGGAATTTTGCCACATGGACAGTAAGTGAGTAAAATCTCATTAGCGGAGAGATAGACAGCAATAGTAGCCAGAGCATCGAACACTGGCAATCTACTTTAAGAATTGGCTGCTTTATGCGATTCCTGAGCCAGTGGTTGGGTAATACTTCCATACTCCCTTTTATTTTAGGTAAGGAATGGACCATATAAAGAAATGTGGAAAATTACAACTACATGTGAAAATGAGCTTACCTATATGTCTTCCATACATATGATAGTAAAAACTAAAACAATACGCAGTATTGCTGGACCCATAGGGATTCTTCTGCGCTATGTTAAAGACAGGGCTGAGTAGTCTAGCTTTCTCTCCTTCCAGCCGAGGTCGTGATGTTTCAATATACATAAAGAAACCTGGCAAATAAAACGCATGTATCAACAATCATCCAGATATATTACTACATTAAAGCACAGGCCCTTTTTTTCCTTAAAAAGATCCTGCCACCAGACCATTCATTTCAACAAAAATCTTCCCATAAGATTATACACTATATTGTCAAAAGTATTGGGACACCTGCCTTTACACGCACATGAACTTTAATGGCACCCAAGTCTTAAGCTGGCCATACACCATACAATTTTCCTGTTCAATTTTCTTTAGATTTACCTTCAACTATGTAGTACAAGAACCTGCCTGATTGCATCCAAATTGAAAGTGTTTAGGTTTGACCTCCTATTATATGGTTTTGGTAAATCTAAAGGAAAGTTGAACAGGAAAATTGAATAGTGTATGGCCAGCCTTAGTCCGTAGGGTTCAATATTGAATTGGCCCACCCTTTGCAGCTATAACAGCTTCAACTCTTCAGGCAAGGCTGTCCACAAGGTTTAGGAGTGGGTCTATGGGGATGTTTGACTATTTTTCCAGAAGCACATTTGTGAGGTCAGGCGCTGATGTGGACAAGAAGGCCTGGCTCACAGTCTCCTCCCTAATTCATCCCAAAGGTGTTCTATCGGGATATGTAAGGTAATACTGACACATAATCACACACATAGGTTGGACTTGATGGACTTGTGTCTTTTTTCAACCTCACCTACTATGTAACTATGTAACTATATATGTAACGGGTTGAGGTCAGGACTCTGTGCAGGGCAGTCAAGTTCCTCCACTCCAAACTCACTCATCCATGTCTTTATGGACCTTGCTTTGTGCACTGGTCCAAATCATTTGGTGGAGGGGAGATTATGGTGTAGGGTTGTTTTTCAGGGGTTGGGCTTGGTCCCTTGGTTCTAGTGAACGGAACTCTTAAGGCGCCAGCATAACAAGACATTTTGGACAATTTTGTGCTCCCAACTTTATGGGACGAGTTTGGGGATGACCCCTTCCTGTTCCAACATGACTGCGAACCAAGGTCCATAAAGACATGGATGAGCAAGTTTGGGGTGGAGGAACTTTACTGGTCTGCACAGAGTCCTGACCTCAACCCGATATAACACCTTTGGGATGAATTAGAGCGGAGACTGTGAGCCAGGCCTTCTCTTCAACATCAGTGCCTGACCTCACAAATGCGCTTCTGGAAGAATGGTCAAAAATTCCCATAGACACACTCCTAAACACTGTGGACAGCCTTCCCAGAAGAGTTGAAGCTGTTCTTGGCTTCCGCTGCTGTCAATCAAAGTCAGTCGGCCAATAAGGAGAGAGCGGGGGGTGACTCGGCTAGGGTGCCCCTATAGCAAGCTGCCAATGTCTCAGCCAATCAGGAGGGAGAGTCTCGGACGGCCGAGACACTCGTGGACATAGAGGGACCTCGGGTAAGTATTAGGTGGGCCGAGGGGGGCTGCTGCACACAGAAGGCTCTTTATCTTAATGCATAAAACCTTCTGATTTTACAACCACTTTAAATTTGAACAAAGACTGAATAGCAATTACAGTACAATCACTTCAATCAGAGATACCTTTTGGTATTTATTATCCATACTATAAACCTGCTTAACTAGAATAGATCTTCTTACAACTGAACCTTGGGAATTAAGGCAAACATTCGATTTTGGTTGCTCATCAGGAAATGACAGGGCAACCAATATATCTTTTTTATCTCCGAAACACACAAATATTATGAAATCTGGGCATTGAAAGTGCATCTGGGGATTGAAAAAAACAAGTATTGCTGTTCAGTGTAGAATTACTGGTCACTATCACACGAAGACATTTTTTTAACATGACAGAAAACGTAATATGTAATAAAACGTAATAGAGCCAGTATAGGTTTGGAGCCCCTTAATGGTAGGAAGAGATGGGAAGGGGATATAGGGGAGATAACACAAGAACAGAGGAGGGGGCTACTGGGGTACAGGTATAGGCACAATAATTTAGGCTCATATATCTCCCAATTACAAAAAAAGGTTTATATCATTAATACACAGTCTCTGCTGATCAGTGTAAAAAGGAGGGACGTTCGGGAATAATGTCCAAAAGCTCTTAGGGCTGTCGTCATAGGAGAACAGAAACTGGGTTCCAAAACTGCAAAAAAAAAGCAAGGAGAGAGGCGCCTCTAAGAGTAGAACGTTTGTAACACTTTTTTTAGCATACAGTTTACGCACTCACATTTTGATGAGGTATCATGAGCATATCAGTCGCAACGTGGATAAGTCTAGGTGCCGCTCCTGCTAGCTGCTCCCTCCGTCTGTCCCGCTCCGGTGTCTTGCCGAGAAAGTTCCCCCGGCGGATAAGGACCCCCCTGTAGTGCGCAGGCGCAGCGCTTGCGCTGCAGGAACAACAAGGGAGCCCCCGAAAAGAGCCGAAGAGGAACAGCTGATCGTCAGCTGTATACGGCGCCTGCGCACTACATTCTAACCTAAGTCCACGTTAAAGCCCCACCATCCGAGTGGACATAGAGTTAGAATATTAAAATGCCAAGCGCAGCGAGGCCGTGCCTGAAGCGTGGCGAGCCCACGAGGGGCCTGTTACAAAGTGTTTTATTTTTATAATAGTCTTGGCACACAGGCGCCATGTACAGCTGACTCAGCTTCGGCTCTTTTCGGCGGTTCCCTTGTTGTTCCTACTGCGCAAGCGCTGCACCTGCGTACTACAGGGGGGTCATTATCCGCCGAGGGGAAGTTTCTCGGCAGAACACTGGCCTGTTGAAAAAGGAGCGCGGCTTGCCGTACTATCGCAGCGCGCATGCTCAAGAAACGCGTCCATTAGTGGTGACGTCATCTCCCTGCTGCCATCCCTGCCCTGAGTTCCAAGCCTCGTTCTGACCCTTGAGTTCCTCCACAGCAGCCGGCTTCCATCCGCAACGGAGTGATACTCTTCCAGACAGCGCCGGAGCGACACAGATGGAGGGAGCAGCTAGCAGGAGCAACACCTAGACTTATCCACTTTGGGACTGATATGCTCATGATACCTCAACAAAATGTGAGTGCATAAACTGTATGCTAATAAAAGTGTTACAAACGTCTACTCTAAAGCCGCATACACACGGGCGGACTTTTTGACCGGACTGGTCTGACGGACTTTCAACGGACTTTCCGACAGACTTTCGACAGACTTTTTAATGAACGGACTTGCCTACACACGATCACACCAAAGTCTGATGGATTCGTACGTGATGACGTACACCAGACTAAAATAAGGAAGTTGATAGCCAGTAGCCAATAGCTGCCCTAGCGTGGGTTTTTGTCCATCGGACTAGCATACAGACGAGCGGATTTCTAGGTCCGGCGGAGTTACGACGTAAAGATTTGAAGCAAGTTCCAAATCTAAAGTCAGTCAGATTTTCGACTGGAAAAGTCCGCTGAAGGTCCAATGAAGCCCACACACGATCGGATTGTCCGCCGGACCAGTCTGGTCGAAAAGTCCGAGCGTGTGTACGATGCATTAGAGGCGCCCCTCTCCTTGTTTTGTTTTTTTTGAGGGGGCTACTGGAGCTGGGGCCGCTGGTATCAGTCTCCCCCTCACAGAAAGTATCACAGTTGATGTTGATACACAGAAGCTTATTATACCCCCAAGAGATTGTGCTTGTTTGGTAAAAGAACTGATGCTAATTGTCCTAGATGCCAGGGGACCGGAGACCTTATACATATGGTGTGGAGATGTCCAAAGTTATTCCGATACTAGGTAGCGGTTCTCGATACCATAAATAAAATCTATGGGACGACGTTGGAGATGGAACCTAGGCTCTGTGTGCTAGGATATAGGAGGGTGTTGGGGGAAGGGAGGAGTACCAAAGTAGTAGTAGGAGGTGGCAGTCAAGGAGACCCCTGTCAGTGAGTGAATGGATTCATACTATAAGTGGGTAAATATGGAAGGAGAAAGCAGTTCATATAAAAAGAGGAAACCTCAGGGAATTTGAAAAGATGTGGAGGCCATAGTTAGATAAAATGGGATATCCCCTTTAAGAGGGAAGGAGACGGAGAAAGACTGGGGCAATACTTAAGAAACGGGACGGGTATGAAAAATATACTTTAGATAAGGTGTCCAAGATGTGCATGAATATATTCTTATAGGACATGATATCCAGCATAAAATAGTTAATGTGCACTGGTATACATAAAAATAACCACGGAGCTAAGAAAGAAATAGGATCGTAAGTTAAGGGGGTGATAGAGGGATGGGGGGAGGAGGGAGGGGAGGGGATAAAGATGGATGGCATATAATGTGATGATGAAAAAAGATAATTTATTGGAAAATATCTTGATTGTAATGTCTTGTAGCTTCTTTTTTCTTTTTATTATGAAGTTTTGTTAATTGAGAAAAAATTTAATAAAGAATAAACAATTAAAAAAAACAAAAAAACATTTGTGCTAGTGATATGCAATTGTTCCTTTTGCTGTGGAGAAATAGGAACAAAGCTTTCACAGTGTGTGTGCTACATCCAGGGTTGTAACCACGAATTATGGGGCCCCATAGCAAAAACTGATGGGACCTGCCAGGTAACCTTCTCTATAGCAGCTTGCAGTGTCAACTGTGACAATGAGTGTCATTGATCTTAACGTAAAGTATGTCTAAATCAAGAACAGGCAGCAGGAGAGCTGTCAGCATAGTACCTGCTAGGGACCAGTGCTGTAGATAAAGGTTATTTTTGTAGTAGCAATAATAATACCCATAATATCTGTTCTCCTATGAGGTTTTAGCTGAATAGAAACTCTGGGATTTTTGACAGCTAAACAAACTCTTCTTACTGCAGAGATGGGGATCAGGGACTAGGAATAACGCTCAGAATATTGGTTTCTTGCATCGTGTTCTGGGGTGAACGAGCCCTAACACTGATGATTTTACATTTGCTATATATGAGCAGACAACAAATATTCCAGGGGTAACAGATGAACATGTTTCCACTTACCTACACTATATCACCAAAAGTATTGGGACACCTGCTTTTACACACACATGAGCTTTGCTGGAATCCCAGTCTTAGTCCGTAGGGTTCAATATTGAGTTGTTCCATCTTTTGCAGCTATAACAGATTCAACTCTTCTGGGAAGGCTGTCCACAAGGTTTAGGAGTGTGTCTATGGGAATGCTTGACCATTCTTCCAGAAGAGCATTTGTGAGATCAGGTACTGAAGTTGGATGAAAAGGCCTGGTTTGCAGTCTCCAATCTAATTCATCCCAAAGGTGTTCTATTGGTTTGAGGTCGGGACTCTGTGCAGGCCAGTCAAGTTCCTCCACCCCAAACTCCTTCATCCATGTCTTTATGAACTTTGCTTTGTTCACCGGTCCAAATAATTTGGCGGAGGGGGGATTATGGTGTGGGCTTGGCCCCTTAGTTCCAGTGAAGAGCACTCTTAAGGCGTCAGCATACCAACACATATTGGACAATTTCATGCTCCCAACTTTGTGGGAACAGTTTGGGTGTGCAGGCCAGTCAAGTTCCTCCACCCCAAACTCGCTCATCCATTCTTTATGGACCTTGCTTTGTGCACTGGTGAAAGTCATGTTGGAATAGGAAGGGGCCATCCCCAAACTGTTCCCACAATATTGGGAGCATGAAATTGTCAAAATGTCTTGGCATGCTGACGCCTTAAGAAATCCCTTCACTGGAACTGAGGGGCCAAGCCCAACCCCTGAAAACAACCCCACACCATAATCCCCCCTCCACCAAGTGATTTGGAGCAGTGCACAAAGCAAGGTCCATAAAGACATCGACGAACAAGTTAAGATGGAGGAACTTGACTGGCCTGACCTCAACCCAATAGAACACATTTAGGATAAATTAGAGCGGAGACTGTAAGCCAGGTCTTCTCTACCACATCATTGCCTGACCTCACAAATGTGCTTCTGGAAGAATTCTATTCCCATAGACACACTCCTAAACCTTGTGGACAGCCTTCCCAGAAGAGTTGAAGCTGTTATAGCTGCAAAGGGAAGGCCAACTCAATATTGAACCCTACAGACTAAGACTGGGATGCCATTAAATTTCATGTGCGTGTAAAGGCAGGTGTCCCAATACTTTTGGTAATATAGTGTATGTCACAAGGTTTTCCAGGAAGATCTTTTTTGAATGAATACTACTTTTGGGAATATATTGAAATAGCTTTTTTTTGTTTATCAATACATTTTTATTGAATGTTTTCATGAGCAAACAATAAGGTAATAAAACATTCCAAGACAATAATAGACGGAATTGTCATTGTAGTTTCAAAATAAAGAATGATAATGTAATGCAATGTAAATACCCGTTACTCCAACAAGGTTCACACTGTAACAGGTATGTCCATCCTTTAAGAAATATACATTAGATTAACAAATATCATTTATTAACATGGTGTATAATATATATATATACCTTGTTTGGATCCTCCGGCATCTGTGGTGGGTCCGGTGTTTGGCGTATACCTTGTGTGCCTTGTGGTAGCACTTTGCTTTGTCCAGTCAAAGATGTCAGCATCATCTTGAGTAAATAGGCAGATATTCCCATCTTCAAATCCACAATGGAATTCACCTGCAAAAAAGGTAAAATAAGAATAACTGGAATATTATTATACAATAAATCTCTTCTGCTCTATTACTGTCTTTCATTTAGGCATGCAGAGGTAGTTAAGGTGAAATATTTTGAGCAGAAAGTAGCACATTTTGTAACATGTTATATATAAAGATTTTGGCATTAAAGAAAACCGACGAAGGAAAAACAAAGTAAAGTTGACCTGTCACTTTACACTTTATTATTATTTATTTATTGTCAAAAGTATTGGGACACCCGTCTTTACACGCACACAAACTTTAATGGCATCCCAGTCTTATGCCCCGTACACACGGTTGGATTTTCCGACAGGAAATGTGTGATAGGACCTTGTTGTCAGAAATTCCGACCGTGTGTAGGCTCCATCACACATTTTCCATCGGATTTTCCGACACACAAAGTTTGAGAGCAGGATATAAAAATTTCCGACAACAAAATCCGTTGTGTACACAAATCCGACAGACAAAGTGCCACGCATGCTCAGAATAAATAAAGAGATGAACACTATTGGCTACTGCCCCGTTTATAGTCCCGACATACGTGTTTTACGTCACCGCGTTCAGAACGATCGGATTTTCCGACAACTTTGTGTGTATGCAAGACAAGTTTGAGCCAACATCCATCGGAAAAAATCCTAGGATTTTGTTGTTGGAATGTCTGATCAAATTCGGACCATGTGTACGGGGCAATAGTCCGTTGGTCCAACCTTTGCAGCTATAACAGCTTCAAGTCTTCTGGGAAGGCTGCCCACAAAGTTTAGGAGTGTCTCTATGGTACGTGTGTACGGGGCATTAGTCCGTAGGGTTCAATATTGAAGCTTTTAAAAAAAAATATGGAGTTGGTCTGCAAGCTCTTTAAGATATACACTAAATTGTCAAAAGTATTTGGACGCCTGCTTTTACACACAAGTGAACTGTAATGACATCCCAGTCTTAGTCCATAGGGTTCTATATTGAGTTGTCCCACCCTTTCCAGCTATAACAGCTTCAACTCTTCTGGGAAGGCTGTCCACAAGGTTTAGGAGTGTGTCTATGGATCCAACCCAAACTCACTCATCCGTGTCTTTATGGCCTAAACTGAGAAAAAAATAGCTTTTTTTTATAAAAAAATGGGGATATTTATTATAACAAAAAGTAAAAAATATTGTGGGGGTTTTTTTCAAAATTGTCGCTTTTTTTTTGTTTATAGCGCAAAAAATAAAAACTGCAGAGGCGATCAAATAAGAACAAAAGAAAGCTCTATTTGTGGGGAAAAAAAGAACGTCAATTTTGTTTGGGTGCAGAGTCGCGCGACCGCGCAATTTTTAGTTAAAGCGACGCAGTGCCGAATCGCAAAAAATGGCCTGGTCATTCAGCAGTCAAATCTTCCGGGGCTGAAGTGGTTAAAATTTTACAGTTCACACTATTATTTTTTTTTTCTGTTTTGTGAATCTTGCATGCTCCATTTGTAATGTTATTACTGTATTTATTGGCGTATAACAAATCGGGTACATATAGTGTGTGCGTGTTATATGCCAATACTTCAATTTTAGCTGCCTTGTAGAAGACAGGGAGGGGGGCGGGACGAGCGCCATCAGATTATATACAGTGAGAATCTCCTGTTTACTTGGTGGCCTCTGTAATGGGAAGTCCCGTCTCCTGGGCTGCCATTGGACCACTGTTCTGTCTATCATAGGAGATTCTCACTGTATGTAATCTGTCGGGGCTCCTCCCGCCCCCCTCCCTGTCCCCTCTAGGCTGCAGATGGGCATCGATCAGGGTGCACTGATGGCAATGGTGAGGCTGCTGCATTGATGGCAATGGTGAGGCTGCTGCATTGATGGCAATGGTGAGGCTGCTGCATAGATGGCAATGGTGAGGCTGCTGCATAGATGGCAATGGTGAGGCTGCTGCATAGATGACAATGGTGAGGCTGCATTGATGTGGACTGATGAGGCTGCAGATGGGCATTGATAAGGCTGTATTGATGGCAATGGTGAGGCTGCAGATGGGCACTGACCCTTATTTTGCTTCAAAGTTCCTTATTTAAAATTAATTTTTTTCCCCTGAAAATTCCCTCTTAAAATGAATGTGCGTGTTATACGCCGATAAATACGGTATTTTTATTTTTTTTTACTGGCTTGTGCAAGTCTCATTTGTGTTAATATTTGACTTATAACAGCAGTTGAGTATTTCCTGTGCAGATTCCGCTTGGTAGGTGCCGTATTTAGATCATGTACAAGCCGTCTACTGTAGATTACGTACCTCAGCTGTTCATAATTTACAGTAGCCACCCTGTAATACTCATATATTCTGCATATAAATTAGCAAATTGCGCCTATTTTGCAAGGATTTACTCTGCACGACTCTAACGGCTTCCAACTGTGTCTATGGTATATAAACACTACAGCTGGGGTTCTGGAGTTAATTATTGTTTTTATAAAAAGGAATCCTGCATTGAAGCTATAAATCGTCCTTTATCTTGTTCGTTACAGGCCCTCCAACTTGCAATTATTTTAATCACATACGCGCCATCGTTTATTGTTTCCGGGCTCCGATGAAAATGGAAGGCTCTTTGTAGGAGGTAATCCTTAGACTTATGTTTGTATTTTGTCTATGATACTAACAGCGGGCTCCATCCGGTGAACTTTGGGGGGGGTCTTTAATAAATGAAATGTGCTCTGTTCTAGTGCATCTCAGATATTTTATGGAGATGATAGATGAATCATATCATTTTCTTTACATCTGGATAACAAAAGGTCAGACTCTCAGCTTGTTTGTGAACCTATAAAACTGCAAATAATCCCGGGCTCAGCATGAACCTAGGGAAGATTAATAACAGCTTTTCACGCTTAAGGACGTTTTCAGGCAGTAGTAAGATAGATCTTCGTGCAGATTTATACTCCGACTTTACTGCCATTTCACCTTCCAGAATTATCTCCGGTAGAAACTATCCATTCCGAAACTTTAATTGCGGATAAGAGAGCTCGATTGTGATTGCCCAATGTACTTTCTCTATTTTATTAAGACGTTATGAATCATTCATTAAGTCACACCAATGGGTTTTGCGGTAATAGAATAGGTAATTAAGCGTCTCGGCGTTACTTACAAAGCTCAGGTGCATATATTCATGGAAGCCATGGAAACCAATCAGTGTTTGCTTCAGAGTCCATTTACCCTTCAGTGTTTTAAAGCCCCGGGTCACAGATGACCTGCGGTTTTCCATTACAGACTGTAAGAGGTGAAGACTTACTTGTCTAATACCTTGCACTGTGCCTTATGGAAAACTTGCTTAAACTGTCACAAGCCGCAGTTTTTACATGCGCCACAGCGGGCGTCACAGAGCTTCACAGCAGCAGTTCAGTAGCAAATGATGGACAGTACTTTAGATGCTCTTTGCGGTGCATTAAAACAGAAATATTCTTCCTCCCAAACAGTTTGATAAATGAGGCCCTTTCACAGCTTAAAGCATATGTCAAGGCAAAATAAAAGATATAGGCAGTAGATCTCTGCAATATATGTACATTTACCTGCATTGTACCCTTGTAAAGACCCTGCAAATACAGAAGAATACCTGTTGATAGAGTTGGGCGAACGGTTCTGGCCCAGCAGAAATTCGGCCCCGAACAACACCCGAATTTGTAGAGCGTTCGGCGGGTGTAAACAATGCAATGCACTGCACAGTGCATTCTGAGCCCTGATTGGGCAGAGCTTTGGGCACAGTGAATAGCAGTTTGTTAAAGTGGTTGTAAACCCTTACAATCCACTTTTTGCTACAGGTAAGCCTATAATAAGGCTTACCTGTAGCTACCCCTGGATATCTCCTAAACCTGCACGGTTTAGGAGACATCCCCTGTATTTGCATGTGCCGATGTCATCAGCACATGTGCACTGAAGCAAACTGAAGCAATGGCATGTACGTGGCGTTCACTTCAGTGAGTGTGCCGTTATCGGCGGCTTCCACCCGCATGCGCGGGAGTGACGTCATCGCAGCTCTGGCCAATCACAGCGCTGGAGCCGCGATACCTGGAAGTAACTCTGGGGAGAAATGTCACTGTTGCTGTGTACGGGCACCGCAGCGGGGGCTTTCGATCTCAGGTGAGTATTACATAATGAGCTAGTATGCTATGCATACTAGCTCATTATGCCTTGCTCTTGCAGGTCTTTTTTTTTTCATGTGGGTTTACAACCACTTTAAGGAGTGGGCCGGGAAGCTGGCTACACGTCCTTAAAGTAATTGTAAAGGCTCTTTTTTTTTAGTTAAAACATAAAATGTTCTACTTACCTGCTCTATGCAGTAGATTTGTACAGAGCAACCCTGATCCTCCTCTTCTCGGGTTCCTCTTCGGTGCTGGTCCCTCCCTCCTGTTGAGTGCCCCCACAGCAAGCATCTTTCTATGGGGGCACCCGTGCCGAGCCACAGCTCCCTGCGTCCACTCAGACACGGAGCTGCAGCCTGGCCCTGCCCCCTTTCTCTCCTCATTGGCTGACTGACTTTGACAGCAGCGGGAGCCAGTGGTGCCGTGTAGAGATGAGCCGAACACCCCCTGGTTCGGTTCACAGCAGAACATGCGAACAAGCAAAAAATTCATTCAAACACACTAACACCGTTAAAGTCTATGGGACACGAACGTAAAAAATCAAAAGTGCTAATTTTAAGGGTTAATATGCAAGTTATTGTCATAAAAAGTGTTTGGGGACCTGGGTCCTGCCCCAGGGGACATGTATCAATGCAAAAAAAGGTTTTAAAAATGTCCGTTTTTTTGGAAGCAGTGATTTTAATAATGCTTAAAAGTGAACAATAGAAGTGAAATATTTAATAGTTTAGAACAGTCCCTGCACAAAATGACATTTCTAAAGGAAAAAAAGACATTTAAAACTACTCGCCTCTATAATGAATTGTCGGGACCCAGCAATACAGATAAAAGTCATTGAAAAAAAACAGCATGGGACCCACCCAGTCCATTACCAGGCCCTTTGGATCTGGTATGAATATTAAGGGGAACCCCGAACCAAAATTAAAAAAAAAAAAACAGCATGGGATCCCCCCAGTCCATTACCAGGCCCTTCAGGTCTGGTATGGATATTAAGGGGAACCCTGCACCAATTTTTTTTTTTTAAATGGCATAGGGGTCCCCCTCAAAATCCATACCAGACCCTTATCTGAGCACACAACCTGGCAGGCAGGAAAAGAGGGGGGGATGAGAGAGCGCCCCCCCTCCTGAACCATACCAGGCCACATGCCCTCAGCATGGGGAGGGTGCTTTGGGGTAGCCTCCCAAAGCACCTTGTCCCCATGTTGATGGGGAGAAGGGCCTCATCCCCACAACCCTTGCCCGGTAGTTGTGGGGGTCTGCGGGCACGGGGCTTATTGGAATGTGGAAGCCCCCTTTAACAAGGGGACCCCCAGGTCCCGGCCCCCCCTGTTTGAAAGGGTAACGGGTACATTGTATCCGTACCATTTCACAAAAAAAGTGTCAAAATGTTAAAAAAAACAAGACATACCTTGGGACAAGTCCTATATTAAAAAGTAAAAATGTCCCACGAAGTCCATTCATCTTCTTCTATGGCTCCGCCGACAGACCGAAAAATAAAATAAAAAAGATCCGCCTCCATGGGAGGCACCCGCCGTATGACGCTTCAAGGCCGATGACAGTTCTTTTATAACTGAGGGCGGGGCCACACGGTGATGTACCTGGGTGACCCCACCCCCCTCTGATGCATGGGGACTTCCCAATGGCTTCCCCGTGGTGTCAGAGGGGGCAGGACCACCTGAGTACGTAAACGGGTGCCCCCGCCCCCTCTGACGCTACGGGGAAGCCATTGGGAAGTCCCCGTGTGGCCCTACCTTCACTCATAAAAGAACTGTGCGTCGGCGGAGCCATGGAAGAAGATGAATGGACTTTTTTATTTTTTAATAAAGGACTTGTCCCAAGGTGTGTCTTGTTTTTTTTAAAAATGTTTACACTTTTTTTGTGAAATGGTACAGGTACAACATACCCTTTACCATTTCAAACAGGGGGGGGGGGGATCTGGGGGTCCCCTTGTTAAAGGGGGCTTCCAGATTCCGATAAGCCCCCTGCACGCAGACACCCACAACCACCAGGCAAGGGTTGTGGGGATGAGGCCCTTGTCCCCATCAACATGGGGACAAAGTGCTTTGGGGGGGCTACCCCGAAGCAACCGCCCCATGTTGAGGACATGTGGCCTGGTACGGTTAAGGAGGTTGCGTGTTTGGATAAGGGTCTCGTAAGGATTTTTGGGGGGATCCCCACGCCATTTGTTTTTCATTTTGGCAGGGGTTTCCCCTTAAAATCCATACCAGACCTTAAGGGTCTGGTATGGATTTTGTGGGGGACCCCTATGCCATTTTTTAAAGAAAAATTGGTGCAGGGTTTCCCTTAATATCCAATATGCGTGTTTGGATAAGGGTCTTGTATGGATTTTTGGGGGGACCCCCACGCCATTTGTTTTTCATTTTGGCACAGGTTTCCCCTTAAAATCCATACCAGACCTTAAGGGTCTGGTATGGATTTTGTGGGGGACCCCTACGCCATTTTTTAAAGAAAAATTGGTGCAGGGTTCCCCTTAATATCCATACCAGACCTGAAGGGCCTGGTATGGAATTTGGGGGACCCCCATGCAATTTTTAAAAAAAAATTTGGTTTGGGGGTTCCCCTTAATGTTCATACCAGACCCAAAGGGCCTGGTATTGGACTGGGGGGGATCCCATGCCGTTTTTTTCAATGACTTATCTGTATTACTGGGACCCGACAATTCATTATAGCCGCGAGTAATGACGTTTTTTTCCTTTAGAAATGTCATTTTGTGCAGGGACTGTTCTAAACACGGGAAAAATGCGCCACTTTACAGGCATACTATAGACACCCCCCAGGTACGAAATTTAAAGGAATATTTCACTTTTACTGTTTTACTTTAAGCATTATTAAAATCACTGCTCACGAAAAAGCAGACGTTTTTAAAACTTTTTTTTGCATTGATACATGTCCCCTGGGGCAGGACTCCCCAATCACTTTTTATGACAATACCATGCATATAAGCCTTTAAAATTAGCACTTTTGATTTCT
This sequence comes from Aquarana catesbeiana, assembly GCF_042186555.1. Taxonomy (NCBI): domain Eukaryota; kingdom Metazoa; phylum Chordata; class Amphibia; order Anura; family Ranidae; genus Aquarana; species Aquarana catesbeiana. The sequence continues at coordinate 36,198,808 of NC_133336.1, forward strand.
CCCATAGACTTTTAAAGGATGTTCTGCTGCTTTCGAATTTGCAGCAAACACCCCAAATTGTTCGCTATTCGAGCAAACAGGTGAACACCCGAGTCGAACATCTGGCTCATCCCTAGTGCCGTGCTGCTGTCTCAGCCAACGAGGAGGGGAGTCTCTGGCAGCCAAGACAATCCTACAACATCGCTGGATCTAGAGGGACCTCAGGTAAGTATTAGGGGGACTGCTGTACACAGGTGTTTTTTTATCTTAATGCATAGAATCAGGGCCGGTACAAGGCAGGGGCGGAAGGGGCACGTGCCCTGGGCGGTACCATTTGCTATAAGTGGGGGGGCGCAGCCTGCAGGTGACGTTCTGCCACGGCCGCCGCCCTCCAGTGTGTACAATAGTATAACTACTGTCTACAGTCAAGTGCATTTACAGCGCCCAGCGGCACTGTACAAATTGCCTTTGTGCGCTCCTGCATCCTCCCTTCCCTCAGCACACAACTACACTGTTACAGACAGTTTACTCCCCTATGGAGGAGTCTCGTAGTCCCTGCCAGCGCCGTGACGTCACGCACGGCCGGAGGCGAGGTGGGAGGATACAGAGGAGCGCAGGGAGGCGGGAGCTGTGTCGGCGCGCAGGGAGGCGGGAGCTGTGTCGGCGCGCAGGGAGGCGGGAGCTGTGTCGGCGCGCAGGGAGGGGGGAGCTGTGTCGGCGCGCTGTCACCTCAAGGAGCGAGCCGAGCTGAGGAGCTGCTGCCTGCCTGGCTGGCTGGCTGCCTGGCTGGCTCTAGTAGCTGCTGCTGGATTCAATCTGGAAGGAAGCGAAGGTAGACGATTGCAGTGCCAGTGTGTGCCACTGCCAGTGTTCTGACTCAGATCATCAGCAATGGTGGTCACTGGTCATTAACCTCGCCTCAGCCTCCTCCTCTCCCCCAATCCAGCCATTTATTAATCTGTTTTTTAATAAATGGCTGGATTGGGGGAGGGGAGGAGGCTGAGGCGAGGTTAATGACCAGTGACCACCACTGCTGTTTAACCACTTAACAACCGACCCATAGCCGAATGACGGCTACAGGTTGGTTGCTTAACTCCGGGAGGACGTACTATGATGTCCTCCCAGAATTCCCCTCTCGCAGTGCTGTGGGCTGGATATGTAGTGCCCACAGCGCTGCTCAGTGACATTCAGCCATCCCTAATGCTCTGCAATGCCCCACAATACTCTGCAATGCCCCAGAATACTGTGCAATACCCCGCAATCATCTGCAATACCCCGCAATACTCTGCAATACCCCGCAATACTCTGCAATACCCCGCAACACTGTGCAGTACTCTGCAATACCCCACAATACTGTGCAATACTGTGCAATACCCCGCAACACTGTGCAGTACTCTGCAATACCCCACAATACTGTGCAATACTCTGCAATACCCCGAAATACTCTGCAATACTCCACAACACTGTGCAGTACTGTGCAATACTCTGCAATACCCCGCAATACTCTGCAATACCCCACAATACTCTGCAATACCCCGCAATACTTTGCAATACCCAGCCATACTCTGTGATACTCTGCAATACCCCGCCATACTCTGCAAAACCCCGCCATACTCTGCAAAACCCCGCCATACTCTGCAAAACCCCGCAATACCCCACAACACTGTGCAATACTCTTCAATACCCCACAATACTGTAAATACCCTGAAATACTCTGCAATACCCCGCAATACTCCGCAACACTGTGCAATACTCTGCAATACCCCACAATACTGTGCAATGCTCTGCAATATCCTGCAATACCCCGCAATACTTTGCAATACTCTGCAATACCGTGCAATACCCTGTGATACTCGGCAATACCCCGCCATACTCTGCAATACCCCGCCATACTCTGCAATACCCCGCCATACTCTGCAATACTCGGTGATACCCAGCCATACCCTTCTATATCCAGTCATAGTCTGCAATACTCGGTGATACCCAGCCATGCTCGGCCATACCCAGCCATGCTCAGCCATACTCGGCTGTACTCGGCCTCTGTATGTGGCCAGGCTGTGGAAGTCTCACACATGTGGTATTGCCATACTCAGGAGGAGTAGGAGAATCTATTTTGGGGTATCATTTTTGGTATGTACATGCTATGTGTTAGAAATATTGTATAAATGGACAACTTTGTGTTAAAAAAAAATGCGTTTTAACCACCTCCCGCCCACCGGTTTTCATACAACGTCCTTGACTTTGTGCGGGGATATCTGAATGAAAAATGGGGGGGGGGGCGCAGTTTGCCATCTTCGCCCTGGGCACCAAATGGCCTTGTCCCAGCACTGCATAGAATGCATTAAGATAATAAAATCTTCTGCCTGTACAATCACTTTAACAACTGATGAGTCATCGGCTGTCAATGGGCTTCCCTCTTGACAGCTGAATAAAAAAAAATAATTTTTTTTCTTAACAGCAGAAACAGGCAGGAATCTACAACAAAGTTTGGTAAATTTCTTGCAATGTACATTGACCACCCAGAGGGCTTCGGTGTGTTCGCACACCCCACGTGCAGAGCCCGCTAGGAAGTCGGCACTGTGCTGCGCTAATCACAGGCAGTGAGACATTGTCCCGATGCGTGGCTGCAGAGATCGGGAAAGGTCTCACTGCCTGTGATTAGCGCAGCGCAGTGCCGACTTCCTGGCGGGCTCTGCACGTGGGCTGTGCGAACACGCCGGAGCTCATCCTTAGTGGTCAATAAATATGAGGATACTCTTTAATAAGCATTGCAGTATCGGAGGGGACTGCAAAGGTAAAAAAATCCTGGAGTTGGAACTATCTTTCTCTCTGTAACATAAGGGGGGAGGTGTCTTGTAGTCCTCAGAGATAGCAAACAACAATGCAACTGGCACAGTATCAGTAGTTTCCCAACAATCGCTTCAGCTCTAAATTTAGATTTTTATGTAAAAAATATAGAATGTTTAGCTTTGCTTACTAGTCTACAGAGTTAAATCTGATGAGCAGGAGTACCACTTGAATCTGGCTAATGCGCCCACGAGAATACATGTACCACATGTTGAGAATATCTGCTCTATCACATCCTAAAGCGCATGCGAAATAAATATGACGGGACCCTGAATGATACTAAGGAAGACATTTATTTTCCCAACAGCAAAATGAGTTTTTGGTGGTGTAGATAAAGCCTACCCATAGTAACCAACCTTCAGTCTAGTCAGTCTAGTGTACAAAATAGGTATTGAATAAAAAGCAAAAAAAATAAAAAAATTGCATAGGTTTCAGCAAATGTATGCTATTTGGATCCTTGTAACTAAGAGACCTAAAAGTATTCATGAAAATTTAATACAGGAAGTGTAAAAAACAGTCAGAGATGGGCTCAGAGAAGTTCACGAGACAAGTAATAAAAGAGATTTGAACTTTACCTGGAATCATGGTGTTAATTTTTTTTTTTTTTTAAGTAAAGAAATTCATAAAGCAGCGACAAAGGGCACTGCATGAACTTTTGTACTCACACTAAAAGTTCTGGACAGAAAATATGTTACATATCCCTGCAGCCTCATATCCACAAATTCTAAGAAATAATTGAAACCATAAGTCTGCCTATAAGATATAAAAAAATGTTTCATCCACAGCAGCAATGTAAAGTATAACCGTTACATTTTAAATAATAGCAGCAGCCATTTCGTAGACTGAACCACTGTCACCACCCCATGCATATTAGGAATATTGGGTGGGGGGTCAGGTCTCAAATTGTAAGAGTGACACAATATGGTGCCTATGGTGCTCTTTGCACCTTCTCAGTAAGGTTGGCAATGGTGGTGTTTTCTAAAAGCAGTGAACCTGTGTGCAAGATCATAAATTGGGCCCTCCTGCCTGAGAAAATGAAAGCATGATGCGTGCAGCGCACCCTAGCAAAAATGGGGTGTGGTTTTCATTGCTCTGAATATTGTCCATGGCTTAAACAGGTGCAGAGTCCAGGGATCCATAGTAAGATAGAGATCAGTAATAAGTGGTACAGAGTTCAGGGGTCAGTAGCAAGTGAGATAGAGTTCAGGGGTCAGTAGTGAGGCATAGATCAGTAATAAGTGGTACAGGTTTCAGGGGTCAGTAGCAAGTGAGGCAGAGTTCAGGGGTCAGTTTTAGGTGAGGCAGAGTTCAGGGGTCAGTTTTAGGTGAGGCAGAGTTCAGGGGTCAGTAGTAAATGAGGCAGAGTTCAGGGGTCAGTAGTAAATGAGGCAGAGTTCAGGGGTCAGTAGTAAATGAGGCAGAGTTCAGGGGTCAGTTTTAGGTGAGGGAGAGTTCAGGGGTCAGTAGTAAATGAGGCAGAGTTCAGGGGTCAGTAGTGAGGCAGAGTTCAGGGGTCAGTAGTAAATGAGGCAGAGTTCAGGGGTCAGTAGTAAATGAGGCAGAGTTCAGGGGTCAGTAGTGAGGCAGAGTTCAGGGGTCAGTAGTAAATGAGGCAGAGTTCAGGGGTCAGTAGTAAATGAGGCAGAGTTCAGGGGTCAGTTTTAGGTAAGGCAGAGTTCAGGGGTCAGTTTTAGGTGAGGGAGAGTTCAGGGGTCAGTAGTGCGGTAGTATTCATGGGTCAGTAGTAAATGAGGCAGAGTTCAGAGGTCAGTAGTGAGTGAGGCAGAGATCGGGGTCAGTGCAAGTGATGCAGAGTGCAGGGGTCAGTAGTGATGCAGAGTTCAGGGGTCAGTAGTGAGGCAGAGTTCAGGGGTCAGTAGTAAGAGTGAGGCAGGGTTCAGGGGTCAGTAGTGAGGCAGAGTTCAGGAATAAATGGTACAGATTTCAGGGGTCAGTAGCAAGTGAGGCAGAGTTCAGGGGTCAGTTTTAGGTGAGGCAGAGTTCAGGGGTCAGTAGTGAGGCAGAGTTCAGGGGTCAGTAGAGGCAAAGATCAGTAATAAGTGGTACAGGTTTCAGGGGTCAGTAGTGAGGCATAGATCAGTAATAATTGGTACAGGTTTCAGGGGTCAGTAGTGAGGCATAGATCAGTAATAAGTGGTACAGGTTTCAGGGGTCAGTAGCAAGTGAGGCAGAGTTCAGGGGTCAGTTTTAGGTGAGGCAGAGTTCAGGGGTCAGTTTTAGGTGAGGCAGAGTTCAGGGGTCAGTTTTAGGTGAGGCAGAGTTCAGGGGTCAGTAGTAAATGAGGCAGAGTTCAGGGGTCAGTAGTGAGGCAGAGTTCAGGGGTCAGTAGTAAATGAGGCAGAGTTCAGGGGTCAGTTTTAGGTAAGGCAGAGTTCAGGGGTCAGTTTTAGGTGAGGCAGAGTTCAGGGGTCAGTAGTGCGGTAGTATTCATGGGTCAGTAGTAAATGAGGCAGAGTTCAGAGGTCAGTAGTGAGTGAGGCAGAGATCGGGGTCAGTGCAAGTGATGCAGAGTGCAGGGGTTAGTAGTGATGCAGAGTTCAGGGGTCAGTAGTGAGGCAGAGTTCAGGGGTCAGTAGTAAGAGTGAGCCAGGGTTCAGGGGTCAGTAGTGAGGCAGAGTTCAGGAATAAATGGTACAGATTTCAGGGGTCAGTAGCAAGTGAGGAAGAGTTCAGGGGTCAGTTTTAGGTGAGGCAGAGTTCAGGGGTCAGTTTTAGGTGAGGCAGAGTTCAGGGGTCAGTAGAGGCATAGATCAGTAATAAGTGGTACAGGTTTCAGGGGTCAGTAGTGAGGCATAGATCAGTAATAAGTGGTACAGGTTTCAGGGGTCAGTAGCAAGTGAGGCAGAGTTCAGGGGTCAGTTTTAGGTGAGGCAGAGTTCAGGGGTCAGTTTTAGGTGAGGCAGAGTTCAGGGGTCAGTTTTAGGTGAGGCAGAGTTCAGGGGTCAGTAGTAAATGAGGCAGAGTTCAGGGGTCAGTAGTGAGGCAGAGTTCAGGGGTCAGTAGTAAATGAGGCAGAGTTCAGGGGTCAGTTTTAGGTAAGGCAGAGTTCAGGGGTCAGTTTTAGGTGAGGCAGAGTTCAGGGGTCAGTAGTGCGGTAGTATTCATGGGTCAGTAGTAAATGAGGCAGAGTTCAGAGGTCAGTAGTGAGTGAGGCAGAGATCGGGGTCAGTGCAAGTGATGCAGAGTGCAGGGGTTAGTAGTGATGCAGAGTTCAGGGGTCAGTAGTGAGGCAGAGTTCAGGGGTCAGTAGTAAGAGTGAGCCAGGGTTCAGGGGTCAGTAGTGAGGCAGAGTTCAGGAATAAATGGTACAGATTTCAGGGGTCAGTAGCAAGTGAGGAAGAGTTCAGGGGTCAGTTTTAGGTGAGGCAGAGTTCAGGGGTCAGTTTTAGGTGAGGCAGAGTTCAGGGGTCAGTAGAGGCATAGATCAGTAATAAGTGGTACAGGTTTCAGGGGTCAGTAGTGAGGCATAGATCAGTAATAAGTGGTACAGGTTTCAGGGGTCAGTAGTGAGGCATAGATCAGTAATAAGTGGTACAGGTTTCAGGGGTCAGTAGCAAGTGAGGCAGAGTTCAGGGGTCAGTTTTAGGTGAGGCAGAGTTCAGGGGTCAGTTTTAGGTGAGGCAGAGTTCAGGGGTCAGTAGTAAATGAGGCAGAGTTCAGGGGTCAGTAGTAAATGAGGCAGAGTTCAGGGGTCAGTAGTAAATGAGGCAGAGTTCAGGGGTCTTTAGTAAATGAGGCAGAGTTCAGGGGTCAGTAGTGAGGCAGAGTTCAGGGGTCAGTTTTAGGTAAGGCAGAGTTCAGGGGTCAGTTTTAGGTGAGGCAGAGTTCAGGGGTCAATAGTGCGGTAGTATTCATGGGTCAGTAGTGAGGTAGTATTCAGGGGTCAGTAGTAAATGAGGCAGAGTTCAGGGGTCAGTGCAAGTGATGCAGAGTTCAGGGGTCAGTAGTGAGGCAGAGTTCAGGGGTCAGTAGTAAGAGTGAGGCAGAGTTCAGGGGTCAGTAGTGAGGCAGTGTTCAGGGGTCAGTTTTAGGTGAGGCAGAGTTCAGGGGTCAGTAGTGAGGTAGCGTTCAGGGGTCAGTAGTAAATGAAGCAGAGTTCAGGGGTCAATAGTGAGTGAGGTAGAGATCGGGGTCAGTGCAAGTGAGGCAGAGTTCAGGGGTTAGTAGTAAGAGTGAGGCAGGGTTCAGGGGTCAGTAGAGAGGCAGAGATCAGTAATAAGTGGTACAGATTTCAGGGGTCAAGAGCAAGCGAGGCAGAGTTCAGTGGTCAGTTTTAGGTGAGGCAGAGTTCAGGGGTCAGTAGTGAGGCAGAGTTCAGGTGCCCTGTAGCTAAGCATTGTAAACATTCAATGACAATCACCCCCCCTGTAATTGCCATCTAGAATCTTGCTAATTATTTAGCCTGAATTCAGCAACAGTATACAGAAGGGTTGGGAGGGTAAATCTTTTCTTTTATAGGGGAACATATTGTGACCTTACAAAGGAAGTCATGCCTTGTCTGGACGATGTTGTATTTTTTAATGTTTTATATGAATTTGAATAAATGTATGGAATTTTAACAATGGTGTACATGTAATATATAGCTTGGCACCTTAAAAGTCCCATATATGGTGGATTCTTTGTTATTTGTTCATTATTTGAGGGATGGAGGTGCCCACCCGACAATACATATCAATAAGCTTGGCAAACCTATATTGCTCTTTCCGCTCTTAAATAATCCATGCAATGTCCGTTTTAAAGTATAACAAAAGACAAAACTTTTTTTAGATGTGGATAGAGAGGAGAGGGACAAGGAGATTTATCCTCTCTATTTGTCCTGTTTTACTTTTGAAAGTGAAAGCAAAAGAAAATCCACATCCTTTTGGTGTGCGTTTACATTCTGTCCCGCGAGGTTCACTCTTCTGCTCATGCCTGTGCATTACAGCTCCATAGACTTCTGAAGTGTAAGCTGTGATCTTCTGCTATGCCCAGAGCTGGTATCCCCTTTATGTTGTTTGTTCTAACCCAGCCTTTTTCAACCAGCGTGCCTAAGCACCCTGGAGTGCCATTAGGTTTCTTCAGGGGTACCCTGAAAAAATGCCTAAAAATTGCAACAAAACTGTATACAAGCCAGTGGGTGGATGAAGCTTGCCTTTTAGTTACACAAAGCCACAGGTTTTAATTGTGCACCTTTACAACCTTCCAGCTACTGGCGTCCTAACAACCAATGATGTCATTGGTTGATAAGGAAGACGTTGGTTGCCTACGCAGCATTCTTGTTTGAACCTCCCCTGGCCCTCTCTGTGAGCACTGGGGTCACATTAGCTGGATAAGGGAGAGAATCATTGCAGTATTAGTTAACACCAGTGTGCAATGGTGTAATTGCTCTGGAAGAACAAATCACCTCTCTTGTTGGGTGTCCTGTGTGTGTGGATGTTGCTGTGTTATGTAAAACTATTTCATTTTTTACATTTTAGAATGGGGTGCCTAGAGATTGTGCCTAATTTTAAAGGGTGCCTTGGCTGAAAAAAGGTTGTGAAACACTGTTCTAACCTAACAGATTTACTGTCTAGTCCTCTGGAACCTCAATATTTCTTCCAGACAGCAAATACAATCATCTGACTGGCTACATTAATATTGCCTCTCACTTTCCCCCGTCTTTTTTTTTTTTATTGCACATTTTCATGTCTTCTTCTATGTCTTTAAAAGCTATTAGCTACATTCAGTCAAAGGCTCAATTGTCTCTTGGATGGACATGGTTCTCCATTTTGATGACATAGCTGAGTTCAGTCCTAGTAGAAAAGAGCACTTAAAACATATGGACAAAATTATGTCTATCATTAAATCCGTAGGTCTGGCTATTAACCTGGGAAAGTATGCACTTGCCCTTAATGAGATTGAGTACTGAGGATTCATTCTCTATAATGGCAAAATAAAACCAGAAGCTATCAAGGTAACGACTAATGATTAGGCTAAAACACGTTTTAAAAACAAGATGGTTGAGTGAACTTAGCTTTTAGTTAAAGTTAGCTTTCACATTCTTCAGTTATTTTTTTCATATTTCTCAAACCTCTTACATCTTCCTGGACTGTATAAGCATTCTCAACTGGGTGAGACAATGAGCTTAGATAGTACTTAGGGGGATATCGAAGAACGTCGGACCCATTACTTTATGTACACAGTATATACTGAAATAATGTTACAAACCTCATTTCTATAGACTGTTCCTTTGCCAGAACAACAGAATACGCCTTCAAAAGGCAGGATTGAACATTTTTTTTGAATTAACAAACTTCTAACAGTGTATGTGATTTTTGATCAGTAAATTATATTAATTCCAAAATGTGATGTTAAAAGCAAACAAAATGTTGAAGTCCTTTTGAAAGGCATTCGTCAAGTCATTGAATGTACTGACAATTTTCATATACACAATATTAACAAAAGTATTGGGACGCCTGCCTTTCCATGCACATGAACTTTAATGGCATCCCAGTCTTATGCCCCGTACACACGGTCGGATTTTCCGACGGAAAATGTGTGATAGGACCTTGTTGTCGGAAATTCCGACCGTGTGTAGGCTCCATCACACATTTTCCATCGGATTTTCCGACACACAAAGTTTGAGAGCAGGCTATAAAATTTTCCGACAACAAAATCCGTTGTCGGAATTTCCGATCGTGTGTATGCAAATCCGACGCACAAAGTGCCACGCATGCTCAGAATAAAGAGATGAAAGCTATTGGCTACTGCCCCGTTTATAGTCCCGACGTACGTGTTTTACGCCACTGCGCTCAGAGCGATTGGATTTTCCAACAACCTTGTGTGACCGTGTGCATGCAAGACAAGTTTGAGCCAACATCCGTCGGAAAAAATCCTAGGATTTTGTTGTCGGAATGTCCGATCAATGTCCTGTACGGGGACCGTGTGTACGGGGCATTAGTCCGTAGGGTTAAATATTGAGTTGGTCCAACCTTTGCAGCTATAACAGCTTCAAGTCTTCTGGGAAGGCTGCCCACAAAGTTTAGGAGTGTCTCTATGGGAATGTTTGACCATTCTTCCGGAAGCGCATTTATGAGGTTAGGCACTGATGCGAACGAGAAGGCCTGGCCTTGCAGTCTCCGCTCTAATGCATCCCACAGGTGTCCTTTCGGGTTGAGGTCAGGACTTTGACTGGCCTGCACAAGTTCCTCCACCCCAAACTCGCTCTTCCATGTCTTTATGGACCTTGCTTTGTGCACTGGTCCAAATCATTTGGTGGAGGGGAATTATGGTGTGGGGTTGTTTTTCAGGTGTTGGGCTTGGCCTCTTAGTTCTAGTGAAGAGAACTGTTAAGGCATCAGCATACCAAGACATTTTGGAAAATTTCATGCTCCCAACTTTGTGGAAACAGTTGGGGATGGCCTCTACCTGTTCCGACATGATTGCACACCAGTGCACAAAGCAAGGTCCACAAAGACATGGATGAGTGACTTCTGGGTGGAGGAACTAGACTGGCCTACACAACACGATAGAACACCTTTGGGATAAGAGCAGACACTGTGAGCCAGGCCTTCTCATCCACATCAGTGCCTGACCTCACAAATGCGCTTCTGGAAGACTGGTCCAAAATTCCCATAGATACACTCTTAAATCTTGTGGACAGCCTTTCCAAAAGAGTTGAAGCTGTTATAGTTGCAAAAGGTTTGCCAACTTATTATTGAACCCTACGGACTAAGACTGGGATGCCATTAAAGTTCATGTGCGTGTAAAGGCAGGTGTCCCAATACCTTTGGTAATCTAGTGTATATTTATTCAAACATTCATTTGAAAATGTGTATACTTACCTAATTGAAGGGTGCTCTGGTCCAGTCAAGTGATTGGCTTTGAGTACCAGCTTTAGGGGAGAGGAAGGATAGCAGACAACGGATGCCTCATAGTAAACCTATGGATGATGTCGCAGCCCAGGCTCTGCAGCCATTGTCCCTTATGTCTCCACTCCCCTGAAAGCGGCTGCTGGGACATCCCCCTGAGAAAGCCACGTGACCCTGTGGCGCAATGCGTAGGGTAGGGGCCAGCCATTCTGACATCACGTCACAGTGCACACGGCATATGAGGATTGTGGTAAACATATTATGTGGAATTGTTACTCTCGGCCTAAGGCTTTTGACTTTATGCAGTATACTGTAGTCTGGTGCACTCACAGCACCATGTGAATGTGAGTGTTCTGGACATTAGATATTATTTAAATAAAGACCAGTTATTTTAAAGGATAAGCACTATGTACAGTTTTCTCTTTGGTGATGTGGATAGGTGGAAGTGAACCCAAAGAGAGGAGAGCAATAACCCAGAGGTAACCCTTGATGTGGATAAGTGGAAGTGAACCCAAAGAGAGGAGAGCAATAATCCAGAGGTTTCCGTAACAGTGAAACATCATTAAAGATCCCAACAGTGGGAAAAATGCACATATACAGTGGGAAAAATAATGATTTGATCCCCTGCAGATTTTGTAAGTTTGCCCACTTACAAAGAAAGGAACGGTCTATATTTTTTATATCATATGTGTATTTAAAATGATAGAGACAGAATATCAAAAACCCAGAAAAAAACATAAAACAAATGCTACAAATTAAGTTGTAGTTCAGTGAGTAAAGTAAGTAATTGATCCCCAAGCAAAACATGACTTAGTACTTGGTGGAGAAACCCTTGATGGTAAGCACAGAGGCACAGACGTTTTTTTGTAGTTGGTGACCAGGTTTGCTCACATCCCAGGTGGGATTTTGGTCCACTTTTCTTTTCCTTAAGGATTCTTGGCTGCCGCTTGGCAACTTGAAGTTTCAGCTCCCTCCATACATTTTCTATAGAATTAAGTGCTGAAGACTGGCTAGGCCACTCCATTACCTTAATGTGCTTCTTCCTGAGACACTCCTTTGTTGCCTTGGCAGTATGTTTTGGGTAATTGTCATGCTGGAAGACCCATCCTTCTGGCTGAGGGCAAAAGGTTTGCATCCAAGATTTTACAATAAATGGCCCATCCTTTGGCCCCTCAATGTGGCAAAGTCAGCCTGTACCTTTAGCAGAGAATCAGCCCCAAAGCATCATGTTTCCACCTCTGTGCTTGACTGTAGGGATGGTGTTCTTAGGGTCATAGTCAACATTTTTCTTCATCCAAACATGGCGAGTCAAGTTATTGCCAAAGAGCTCAATTTTGGTCTCATCTGACCACAGCACTTTCTCCCAATCCTTCTCTGAATCATTTAGATGTTCATTGGCATGACTGTACCTTTACCAAAGAAACAGCCCCAAAGCATCATGTTTCCACCTCCATGCTAGACTTTAGGGATGGTGTTCCTGGAGTCATAGACAGCATTTTTCTTCCACCAAACACCACAAATTGAGTTAATGCCAAAGAGCTCAATTTTGGTCTTATCTAACCACAGCACTTTCTCCTAATCCTTCTTTGAATGGTTTAGACGTTCATTGGCATGACTGTACATGTGGCTTCTTGAGAAGGGGGACATGTTGTGTTCGGAGGAAAAAAAATGCTGACTATGACCCTAAGAATGCCATCCCTACAGTCAAGCACAGAGGTGGAAACATTATGCTTTGGGGCTGTTTCTCTGCTAAAGGTACAGACTGACTTTGCCACATTGAGGGGGCAATAGACGGGGCCATGTATTGTAAAATCTTGCATGAGAACCTTCTTCCCTCAGCCAGAACACTGAAGATGGGTCATGGATGAGTCTTTCAGCATGACAATGACCCAAAACATACCGCCAAGGCAACAAAAGAGTGTCTCAAGAAGAAGCACATTAAGGTCATGGAGTGCCCTAGCCAGTCTCCAGACCTTAATCCTACAGAAAATGTATGGAGGAAGCTGAAACTGAGTTGCCAAGCGACAGCCAAGAAACCTTAAGGATTTGGAGAAGAAGATCTGTAAAAAAGAGTGGACCAAAATCCCTTCTGAGAAGTGTGCAAACCTGGTCACTAACTACAAGAAATATATGACCTCTGTGACTGCCAACAAGGGTTTCTCCACCAAGTACTAAGTCATGTTTTGCTTGGGGATCAAATACTTATTTTACTCACTGAACTACAACTCAATTTATAACATTTGTATCATGTGTTTTTTTCTGGATTTTTGGTTGATATTCTGTCTCTATAATTGAAAATACACCGATGATAAAAATGATAGGACCCTTCATTTCTTTGCAAGTGGGCAAACATACAAAAACTGCATGGGATCAAATAATTATGTTCCCCACTGTGTAGACCATTCATTGGTCTAATCCCCTAAGTGAGGGCACATTGGGCGAGGGGAATGTCACAATTGCATGAAGAGTGTTGGAGAGGTGGACACTATTGATTTAATTGCATGTTTGGAAACATTAGCAACTTTTTTACATTCTTGCTTGAATTGGTGGTTTTATAACCCTATATTACATGAAAGGACAATGATGGACTCTTTATTCACATTTTGTATCATGCTTTTATGATATTATGCTTTGAGGTGATTTAAAGAAACAGTAATGTTAGTTTTGGTTATACAGAAGCACTGCATAATTTGGTTTTTACTTTGATATTTTTCCTTTGAAAATATTTTATTGCTTTGTAATTGTATTTTGCATACTGTATACTGTAACACAAGTGAAAAAGTAACAATATGGAAAGAAAACTGTCACTGTGTTTGAAATTATTCCATTTATAGCATGCATGTTCCTGGTGTGTGACTCAAAATGTACTGATACCAGGAAACAAGCAAGTATGAGGGCTGCCATTGCTGGTCTCCTCTAAATGGAGAGTCTATTTAGAGGAGACCAGCAATGGCAGCCCTCATACTTCTCTTATGACAGGGAGACTTTAAAATATTAATATGTTCCCGTTTTTGCTATGCCCTTGTAGCCCCCTTGTCCTAAACAGGGGCTACTATGTAAATTTAGTTTTGGCTGGGCTGTATTTAGCTCAGACTGATTGTATAATTATTCATCTGGTTTTTCCCTAAACTTAAGTTAACTTGTGATTTCTCACTGTCACCAGTAGATATCACTGGTATCACTGGTTATAGTATGAGATATCACAAGCAAAACTGGGTTATGAATATTTATATTTCCTTAGTAGGTTTATACCACTGGTGCATGTGGGAGAAGGATATAATTATTTGGGACAGGCCATGTGCTTGCTCTTTTCCCCTGGGCTGAGGTCTAGGGAAGTGCGGTTTGATGGAGCTCTGCTGTTAGGCTCAATAGCCTGTTTTGGGTCCTAACATGAGCTGAAGTGGTCCTGGATCTGTCCTGCCTGTTCTGGAGGAAGTTGTGCCAAGGAGGAGATCCAGGGGAGGCCCCTTGCTGGAGAGAACCAGTAGGAAGGCTAGTCTCTGAGAAGGGCCTGGTGACTTATTTGGAGCATGCACTGAAATTTGGGAATGTGCTTAGTGTTGCCGGTCGGCTTAAGGTTCTGACATTGTGAAGCTGGACATTGATCTGGAGAGTCTATAAATGATCTGTTATGGTGTTTCTCTAACCCTCACCTCCTTAACTGTTCTGCAATAAAACTTCAAAAAGACAGAAGTTACTGGTATCCAATATCCTTTCTTGGTCCTCCCCATTTTAGCCATGGACTCTGGGGGCCCTGGGGTGAAATGCTAGCCTATCCCTGCCTCTGGAGGAGCTATCTTTTCTTTGGGGTGTCAAAGGGCTGCTACACCCTAAAAAAAATGTCATCTACATTCTTGGGGCCTACAATACCTACAGGCTTACTTGTAGGTATTGTGGATATCTTCTAAACTTGCACTGTTTGGGAGATATTCAGAGTACATGCATTTGAAGGTCCGGTATACAGTTCAAAGCCCTTGCCATAAACAGTGGCTCCTGTAAACAGTGACGTCATTGCGCCCCTGGCCACTCATGTAGCCAGGGACTGCAAATGCCCCGAAGGAAGACCAGGGGAATATGGAAGCCCTCTCAGCTGTGACAGTGCGGCACTGGAGGTCTTCATTCTAAGGGAAGTTTCTCATAATGTGCTAGTATGCGATTCTGAAGAAGTCCTCTGATTGGAGGACGAAACGTGTCAATCATGTGACATCATCACATTATTCAACCCGGCAATGGAACCCACACACAAGCCGCAAGATCTCTGAAAAGGGACTTTAAGATAGGCTGGCTGGCCTGCTCTGTCTCTGGCTTCATAGAGCAACACTGGGCACTGACAAAAGGATTGTAACCACTATTACCTAGAAAAACCTCTTTTGCAGCAACTTTATGTGAGGATAACTCTGAAGGATTGAGACACAGCTCCATGGCCATCATCCAACAGATCCAATCATTGGTTCACTGAACCCCAGCTTCATTGTAACAGCGTAACAGTGAGTACTTTTTCTGGCAATTAGCCATTCATACTGTTTCAAATAACGCTGAATTGCTGAGATTTGACTGGAAAAACGATGATATATTACTCTAGCCACTGTGAAGTTGATACTTCTACAGACACTGTGACTTGTATCTATTAAAACAAAGAAATCTGCTGTCTTGAAAATGAAATCAAGATTTCACATCAGCAGTTCTTAATCCTCAACCCTTTTCAATTAAGAATCTAGTATTTACTGCTACCTTCACTGTGAAATCCTTAATGAATGGTTTGTACTACATAACTGCAACATTCTTTGACTATCATTTATTGCGGTTTTTCACAACCATTCCCCATCTATATTGAAGAAATACTTGCTGCTTTAAATCAATGACCAATTATAATACACATGACTATAGGGAGATATTACTCTACTATAGGGATGAGCCCCGATGTTTGCGCCGAATAGCAAACAATTTGGGGTGTTTGTGGCAAATTCGAAAGCCGCGGAACACCCTTTAAAAACCTATGGGAGAAATAATTTTAAAGGCTTATATGCACGTATTGTCAAAAAAAGTGTTTGGGGACCCGGGCCCATGTATCAATGCAAAAAAAAGTTTTTAAAAACAGCCGTTTTTTTTGGGAGCAGTGATGTTAATAATGCTTAAAGTGAAACAATAAAAGTGAAATATTCCGAGAGCAAAATTACATTTCTAAAAGGAAAAAAAGTAATTTAAAAGTACTCGCGGCTATAATGAATTGTCAGTCCCGGCAATACACATAAAAGTCATTGAAAAAAACGGCATGGGATTCCCCCACAGTCCATTACCAGGCCCTTTGGGTCTGGTATGAATATTAAGGGGAAATCCGAACCAAAATTTTAAAATAAAAAGTTGCGTGGGGGTCCCCCTCAAAATCCATACCAGACCCTTCAGGTCTGGTATGGATTTTAAGGGGAACCCCGCGCCAAATTTTTTAAAAATCCCCCCAAACATCCATACCAGACCCTTATCCGAGCACGCAACCTGGCAAGCAGAAGGAAAAGAGGGGGGATGAGAGAGCGCCCCTCCCTCCTGAACCGTACCAGGCCACATGCCCTCAACATGGGGAGGGTGCTTTGGGGTAGCCCCCCAAAGCACCTTGTCCCCATGTTGATGGGGACGAGGGCCTCATCCCCACAACCCTTGGCCGGTGGTTCTGGGGGTCTGCGTGTGGGGGGCTTATCGGAATCTGGAAGCCCCCTTTAACAAGTGGACCCCCAGATCCTGGCCTTCCCCCCTGTGTGAAATTGTAACGGGGTACAAATTTACCCCTACCATTTCACAAAAAAAGTGTGAAAATGTTAAAAATGACATGACACAGCTTGGAGACAAGTTCTTTATTAAAAAATTAAAAAAAATAAAACTGTCCCACATAGTCTTTTTTTTCTTTTTCAGTCTGTCGGTGGAGCAAGAGAAGAAGAAGAAAACAACCCGTCCGACCCACCTACATGGGAGGCACCCGCCATAATGACGGTCCTCTCAGGTGACAGCTCTTTTATAACTGAGGGTGGGGCCACACGGTGATGTCAACGGGTGACCCCGCCCCCCTATGGCGCACGGGGGACATCCCTATGGCTTCCCCGTAGCATCAGAGGGGGACGGGGCCACCCAGTTATGTAACCGTTACCATTTCACACAGGGGGGAGGCCGGGATCTGGGGGTCCCCTCCCCAGGTACGAAATGTAAAGGAATATTTCACTTTTATTGTTTCACTTTAAGCATTATTAAAATCTCTGCTCCCGAAAAGACGTCTGGTTTTGAAACTTTTTTTTGCACTGATACATGTCCCCTGGGGCAGGACCCAGGTCCCCAAAACACTTTTTATGACAATAACTTGCATATACTTGTAAGCCTTTAAAATGAGCACTTTTGATTTTTCATGTTCGTGTCCCATAAACTTTAACTTTGTTTGCGTGTTCGAACAAAGTTTTTGGCTGTTCACATGTTCTGCTGCGAACCAAACCGGGGGGGGTGTTCGGCTCATCCCTACTCTGCTACACACAGAAAGTTACCTCCATCAAGATTGATCATCTAGTGTCTAGTTTGGACTCCAGTTTTTGGTCATTTATCTTGGTGATTAAAGATATCCTTTTGTCTTCAATACAAATTTGGCAATTGCTACCTTTGCTCAGTGTGCACTTTATTTGTAACGGGAATTCTCATCGTTTTTTGATATCTGAGATAATTATCTTTATCATAGAATTTCCAGCATGTGGGCTGACAATCCGGATTGTCTTTTTAACAATGTTTTTATACATGTTATATGTTTTATGTTTTCTAGTATAAAGGTGTCTTATTTAGGAAGTCTGTCATTGATACAGATTTCAACTAATAAATGATTCAAATCAAACTGCTTGGTTTATGGTGCTTTTCTTTTTTGACGTTTCACTATCTCAATTCAATTTACATTATGACATTGCCTTGGAGGATTTTTTTTTTTTTTTCTTTTTCACCAGGTGTGGTTTACTATCGCTTTAAGGTCGAGGCAAAATAACAAATTTTAGCAGCAGGCAGCAGTGAGTGTGAAATCTGTAAGTGCAAATGTCTCATAAAAGCTCAGAAGATGTGGTGTGAAGCCCTTCACATGACTATACATCAGTTTTCTGGGAAACCCATTTTACATGAATTTCACAGTTAAAGTGATAAACAACAATGGTTTAGTAATCATCCTGCAGAATTTGAATATTTGGTACTTACGTAAATGTGGATTAATTGGAGCTGAAAAGCAAGAATAAAAAGAGATTATTACCATGTGTAAAAAAATCTCCTTCATCTTAAACTATCAAAAGCCACACATTTTCATTTACAAGATATAGAGATATATATATATATAGACCTATTAGTGTTAAATGAATAGGTAAGAAAGAGGGGAGGGATTTTTACGGTGCAAATTAGTCAAATATAGAAAAGAAGGCTATATATTTTATCTCTTTTTCTTAAAAAGAACAATTTTATTGTTTACATTAAAAACAAACACATATGCCAGTTAATTATAACAATACACTTAAAACAACGTGGTCAAAAAATGGGGAATAACATGTAGGATATACACTGCAAATTCATAGGTGGTAGTTATTGCATACTAGCCCGACATGTTTCGCATTAGTCGCTTTATCAAGGGGTATGCAATTAAGTAGCAAGTCATCCAATACTTTTAATGATTCTACAAAGAGAAAAGGGATGGGGAAAGAAAGGGTTTTACATATAAGAAAACATTTTACAATAATAATATAACGTAAAAGACATAATGAGATATGTGTTGTCACTCCGAAGCATCCATAGAGGCTTACCCCCAACAAGATTGACCCTAGATGAACTCGTCAAAACCAGCGTGTACAGATGCAGCCGAGCAAGACAGCAAGAGGGCTTGAATTGCAACCACAGGGAGCAGTAAGGAGAAGCTGTTATACAGATAGAAAGTATTCAATATTGGAGGGAGAATATCATTGTGCAAAGGGTTAATTGGACTTGTAGGAGGCATAGAATTTAAATAAATATCACTTACGCCAAAAAATAATTGCAGCTGCAACCAAAGAAGTGCAGTTGAACAGCAGAAGTGGTGATTGCCAACAATAGATGGGTAAAATGTACGTTAGAACTGGGAAACAAAAAATAATGAAATTAGAGTGAAAATGGGAGGTGTTGCCAATTTGTACAAAGGATGGAGGTAGATAATTAAAATTAAGGACATACTCCATAGAAAGGTGTTAAAAATGATGTTTTCAATCAACATCGTAATATGAATATGCTCAGAGTATAAGGGTTTTAAATTAATAAAAAAAAAAAAAAAAAAAAAAGGGGATATATAGGTAAGATTAAGACTCAACCAGAGTTCAACAGGTATACAGAAAACGAAGGCATCAGAGCATAGCTATGGAGTATGGAGCAAGGTATGGTGAACGCCACCAGTCACATTACCTGGCTTAGATCTTAGCTTGCATCCTCCGGCGCTGGCAGACATAGCTGTCAGATCAGCCGGTTTAAATACTGCTCCCCATCGAGACGGCGTGTGACGTTGCCAGCTCGATGCGGACGTGATGGCGCCACTGCGCAGGCCCGAGGGACCGAACCTTGCCAAACTTCAATCCCCACAAATCACTGCGCTGGTGGAGGCAGCCGACATGCGCACTGCTGCGCAAGGTAGCTCCTCCCGCACAGCGATCGCGTAGGGACGAAGGAGGCGGGGAAGGGTTGCGATGGTAACCGGCAAGGGAGCTGGTTTGGAGGGGATGCACGGCGCGGAATGGGCACATCAATAAGATGTGCCCCGGGCGTCCGTGTGGATGCGGCAGCCCCCCTACAGCTGTCATAGCGAGACTGGACTGGAGCGGCCTGACTGAGAGGGGTCAAAGGAGTAACCCGTCGAGTCGGAAGGACCACAAACCATCCGATCCCGATCGGTGCTGCTGAGGGACAACACATAATATATCAATCAAGTCATGAATACAATAAAGGACATAATTAAATGGAACATCATTAAACAACAGTTACAGATTTAACAAAGTTTGCAGAATAGAATGTAAAAATTGACTAACATGAGTACATGTAAACAGCAAGTCATTTAATGAAAATGACATAAAGGGAGGGAGGGTGAAGGTATGGGAAGGGGAATTAGGGAAAATGGGTGAAGAGGTGGACGAGGATGGTGTCAGATGTGGGTTGGCATCAGGGAACATTGCATGAGCAGCTAGATCAGAGGAAGGGTCTGTAACTAAGGCATTCATTAAAGCCTGGGAAATGGGTGGCTTGGAGACTGTAGATCCAGCGGGCTTCAAGCTGGAGGAGTGTCCGATCAACACTTCCCCCTCTTTCGTCCAGTGGTACATGCTCCAGAACATAGAACTTTATAGTTCTGGGATTGAAGTTATGATACAATCCTACATGCCTGGCAATGGCTGTGTCCATTTGTTTTTTCAAAATTGGCTTTATGTGGTCTCTAATTCGTTTATAAAGTGGTCGTTTCGTTTTACCCACATAAAATCCACCACAGATGCACTGAGCTAGATAGATTATGCCTGGAGTTTGACATGTAGCCCTAAATTTTATTGAATACCACTGACCATTGGGAAGTAAAAATTGTGATGTACTTTCCACATAGGGACAAATATCACACCTGCCACATGGGGAGATACCTGTGTGGGAGGAGTTGTTGTTATTTAGGGTATCTTGAAAATGGCTGTAAACCAGACGGTCCTTCAATGACGGGGCACGTCTGTAGGTTATTTCAGGAAAGGAGTTGATATGTTTGCTGACTGCTGAGTCGGCAGACAAAAGGGGCCAAAATCTTGCTATGATATTTTTGATCTCTCTATGTTGGCTAGAGTATCGAGTGATCAATCTGACCGTGTCGGATTTTTTTGGGGGCTTCTTTGAAAATAATAAAGGGTCTCTGTTCTGTATTTTTACCTTGTTATATGCCCTTTTGAGACACGCATGGCTGTATCCTCGGGACAATAGCCTTTTGTATAGGTCTTTTGCTGCTAAGTGGAAATCAGTGTCCCTACTACAGTTGCGTCTTAAGCGCAAATACTGACTGTAGGGAATGCTCCTCAACAACGGGCCAGGGTGTGCACTAGCTGCGTGAAGGATAGTGTTCCCTGCCGAGGGTTTTCTGAAAAGTGACGAGTTTAGTTTACCATTGGTATCGATTGAGATGGTGAGATCGAGGAAGTTAATTGCAGTTGTACTGTATTCCATGGTGAAACGTAAATTAAAATTGTTGACAGAGATCAATTCAAAGAATTCAAATAGTTCTCTTTCTGACCCAGACCAAAATAACAGAACGTCGTCTATGTATCGATACCAGGAGACGACCTTTTCCAATAAATGGGTCAGGTCGTCCCTGGAAAACAAATCTTTTTCCCACCCCCCCAGGTACAGGTTGGCATACGATGGGGCACATTTAGTCCCCATCGCAACCCCCTGCACCTGGAGGTAGTGGGAAGAATTGAACATGAAGACATTGTGTCTTAGTATGTAGTTGAGAAGTTCTAGGACAAAATCATTATATTTCTCAAACGAGGGACCTCTCTCTTGTAGATGGTTACGTACGATTTCGATACCCTTATTATGGGGGATCGTATTGTAAAGACTTTCGATATCCAGTGCAACTAGATAGGTGCCTGGTGGGAGAGACATATCTTCGATAGTTTTTAATAGGTCTATAGTGTCTTTAATGTAAGAGAAGAGGGAGGTGACGTGGGGATGTAAATAGTTGTCAACTAGACAGCTGGCATTTTCCGTAAGACACAGGCAGCCCGATATTATGGGGCGTCCTGGAGGGTCTACGATGGATTTATGTACCTTTGGTAAGGCGTAAAACGTGGGGATTCGTGGGTCCCTCACATTGAGGTAATCCCACGTATTCTTATCAATGATGCCTTTGTGGTATGCCCTAAAAATGATATTGTAGTATTCAGTGTTGAAATTTTGTATTAGGGTTTTGGAGATGGGGCGGTACCAATCTTGATTGGATAGAATTTTATTGCACATATTGATGTATTGAGATATTTCCATAATAACCAAATTCCCGCCTTTGTCGGCAGGTTTAATTATTATTTTTTGATTGGATTCAAGAGATCTAATGGCAGCTTTTTGGTTTGCGTTTAAATTAGGTGATGCAGAGGGGCGAAGGTTGGACTCTTCGATTGCTCGTGAGGTCTGTGTAACAAATGCCCAGATGTTGGGGTTCGTATTTAAAAGGGGAAAATTTTTTGACTTTGGTTTGTAGGACTGTGGGGGGGGGAAAGACACACCGGCGACCGACAGCTCCGGCAAATGTATATAACCAGAGGCGTCGTCGTCCGTGTGTTCGGTCCCTCGGGCCTGCGCAGTGGCGCCATCACGTCCGCATCGAGCCGGCAACATCACACGCCGTCTCGATGGGGAGCAGTATTTAAACCGGCTGATCTGACAGCTATGTCTGCCAGCGCCGGAGGATGCAAGCTAAGATCTAAGCCAGGTAATGTGACTGGTGGCGTTCACCATACCTTGCTCCATACTCCATAGCTATGCTCTGATGCCTTCGTTTTCTGTATACCTGTTGAACTCTGGTTGAGTCTTAATCTTACCTATATATCCCCTTTTTTTTTTTTTTTTTTTTTTATTAATTTAAAACCCTTATACTCTGAGCATATTCATATTACGATGTTGATTGAAAACATCATTTTTAACACCTTTCTATGGAGTATGTCCTTAATTTTAATTATCTACCTCCATCCTTTGTACAAATTGGCAACACCTCCCATTTTCACTCTAATTTCATTATTTTTTGTTTCCCAGTTCTAACGTACATTTTACCCATCTATTGTTGGCAATCACCACTTCTGCTGTTCAACTGCACTTCTTTGGTTGCAGCTGCAATTATTTTTTGGCGTAAGTGATATTTATTTAAATTCTATGCCTCCTACAAGTCCAATTAACCCTTTGCACAATGATATTCTCCCTCCAATATTGAATACTTTCTATCTGTATAACAGCTTCTCCTTACTGCTCCCTGTGGTTGCAATTCAAGCCCTCTTGCTGTCTTGCTCGGCTGCATCTGTACACGCTGGTTTTGACGAGTTCATCTAGGGTCAATCTTGTTGGGGGTAAGCCTCTATGGATGCTTCGGAGTGACAACACATATCTCATTATGTCTTTTACGTTATATTATTATTGTAAAATGTTTTCTTATATGTAAAACCCTTTCTTTCCCCATCCCTTTTCTCTTTGTAGAATCATTAAAAGTATTGGATGACTTGCTACTTAATTGCATACCCCTTGATAAAGCGACTAATGCGAAACATGTCGGGCTAGTATGCAATAACTACCACCTATGAATTTGCAGTGTATATCCTACATGTTATTCCCCATTTTTTGACCACGTTGTTTTAAGTGTATTGTTATAATTAACTGGCATATGTGTTTGTTTTTAATGTAAACAATAAAATTGTTCTTTTTAAGAAAAAGAGATAAAATATATAGCCTTCTTTTCTATATTTGACTAATTTGCACCGTAAAAATCCCTCCCCTCTTTCTTACCTATTCAAATTCTGCTTGGGATGTGGTGCCTACTCTGAGGGTGTTTCCCATTTCGGAACCAAAACTTGCAACTATTAGTGTTAAGTGTTGAATAACTGCATTGCTGTTAGCATTTCTGTAAACAAAACACAGCTAATGTAATGGAAAAAGTTAAAAGTATAACTGTTAGTTTTGGATAGATTGGAGAGGGATTAGAACACCTGTCAGTTTTTATTTTTTTTGTTATTGCTGTCTGTGCCCCCCGTTGGGGAGATTCACCCTCTATTTATCCGGTTTACCATTATCATTGAAAGTGAAATAAAAAGGCAATCCCAAATTTTGGGTTGTCCCCAGAAAAGTAATAGAGGGGAAATCTTCCAATGGGAACACTACTTTTGGTGACTTGGAGATCCCCAAGGAATTCCCTTAAGAGGAGTTACGCCTAATTAAAAAAAAAAAAAAAAGTCAGCAGCTACAAATACTGCTGCTGCTGACTTTTAAAATAAGGACACTTACCTGTCCGGGGCGCCCGCGATGTCGGCACCCGAAGCCGACCCGTCCCTCGGCTCTTGGGTGGAGGCGCCGTTGTCTTCGGTAAGGGAATCGGGAAGTGAAGCCTTGTGGCTTCTTGTTTGGCTATGGGACGGGAAATCTCTGCAACTGGACACAAATGGTGAAAGAAAAACTGTCACAACTGTTATAACCCTCCCTTACTCTATCCAAAAATGAAAACAACACTTTTTGCCTTTAGTTCTGCTTTAACCCTTTAGCTGCCAGAGCCGTTTTTGCGTTTATTTATTTATTTTTTGCACACGTTTAAAAAAATCACTTTAGGCCTGAAGAGTACACAAAACACACACATATTATATATTTTCTGAAAGCAGATACCCTATAGAACAAAATAGTGGTAGTTTCAATTTTTCATGTTGCATGATATTACCGCAAAGGTCAAGGAAACGCAACATTTCAGTAAAAAACACACTAACGTGAATTTTAGAGCAAACCAACGCAATAAATTACACACATTTTTGGTCAAATATAAAAGACGAGTTTGCACCAAGTAAATAGATACCCAACATGCCAAACCTTACATTTTTGCGTGCCCGTGAAATGGCGTCAAACTTCAGTACCCTATCATTTCAATAGACAACGCTTCAAAAGCCCCGTAAAGATATCGGTTTAGTGTTACGGAGGAGGTCTTGTGTTAGAATTATTGCTCTCACTCCGGCGTGCACGGCGATATGTAACATGTGTATCGTAATCAACGATTTCATGCGTAGGCTTTAGGTTTATGTTTGTGCGTGTGTACATGTGGGGGCTCAAAATGGGGGGGGGGGGGGGATTTTATGTGCTTGGGTGTAACTTAATTTTTTTTGCAAAAAAAACCCATTTTTTTTTCTTAACTTTTTTTTCATCACATAGGGGACACCGAGAGCTTGACCCGGAGGTGACAGCAGAGATGTCACTTTCTGGGTCACAAGAAGAAGAGGAGGAGAGCGGACGTGTTTCTTCTCTTCTCCTTTCCCTCTGCCTGCTGACACCTGCCATGGAGCTCCTGGGTACACCAATAGGCAAACAGAGCCCGATAAGCGGCGGGGGGGAGCCCCGGTACCGGGGTGTGTGCGAGCGATCGGACGGCAGCAGAGCCGCCCAAATGCTCTCACCTGACAGGCGGGAGTCTGAATGTCAGTTTCACACACAATCCCAGTGGCTGCAGCCACTGGATTGTGTGCGATACCCCCTGCTGTTAGGTCTGTACGACATACGGACCTTGCGGCGAAAGGGTTAAGGGAAATCTGTGACCAGGCCAAGGACATTCAAGTACAGTATTTACATACCCTATATTGCCAAAAGTATTGGGACGCCTGCCTTTACACACACTTGAACTTTAATGGCATCCCAGTCTTTGTTCGTAGGGTTCAATATTGAGTTGGCCCACCCTTTGCAGCTATAACAGCTTCAACTCTTCTGGAAAGGCTGTCCACAAGGTTTAGGAGTGTGTCTATGGGAAGGTTTGAGCATTCTGCCAGAAGCGCATTTGTGATATCAGGTACTGATGTTGAAGAGAAGGCTTGGCTCACAGTCTCCACTCTAATTCATCCCAAAGGTGTTCTATCAGGTTGAGGTCAGGACTCTGCAGGCCAGTCAAGTTCCTCCACCCCAAACTGCTCATCCATGCCTTTATGGACCTTGCTTTGTGCACTGGTGCACTGTCTCATTGGAACAGGAAGGGGCCATCCCCAAACTGTTCCCACAAAGTTGGGAGCATGAAATTGTCCAAAATGTCTTGGTATGCTGACGCCTTAAGAGTTCCCTTCACTGGAACTAAGGGGCCAAGCCCAACCCCTGAAAAACAGCCCCACCCCATAATCTCCCCTCCACCACTGATTTGGACCAGTACACAAAGCAAGGTCCATAAAGTCCAAATTTTGTGGACAGCCTTCCCAGAAGAGTTGAAGCTGTTATAGCTGCAAAGGGTGGGCCAACTCAATATTTAACCCTACGGACTAAGACTGGGATGCCATTAAAGAATTGAATACAAAGAGCTGCGCTTAGAACAGTAATTTAGGTGTGCTGCCTCCCTTAAAAAGCTTCCCTAGGGAATCTCTACTAACTAGAATTATATTAACAAGGGTTGTGGCGCTTCCTATGGGGTAATAGATGGGAGGGGTGGTTACCCAGATGGTTTCCCTCAATGGATCCCAATAGAGGTACCTGGTACCTACCAGGGAAAAAACTTAGTTACCGTAAGGGTATATATGTCTGTGCCTACACACATACACATATATATCCACATGCACCCGTGTGTATCAGCAGATATAAATAAATAAATAGATAGGTAATGTCTTCAAGGGGTCTGGCCTGAGGCCCTTAATACTGTGGTAAATCTGCACCATATACCACCACTATGTGAAAATATCTATACCATATATACGTAAACCTTATATGCTCAACTGATCCAAAATAATTCAAACCATCAAAATAAACCTCTGCTCCCCGTGCAGAAAAAAGCACGTGTAAATATGAGTAAAGACTTTACATATTATATCAAATTAGTGCAAATAAATGTATTATAATCAAATAAGTCCAAAGAAAACCAAGGTTAACAATTTTGCAGTAATTATAGTCCTTAAAGTGAAAAAAACTTTTATGAAAAAACTTTTTTGTGAAAAAACTTGTTCAGATCCAATGTTTCAACAATTTCGTGACTTGAGTGCTCTTGGATAATTCCTGTGACTTTTGTGCACCCCCTTGCGGGTCCCCACTCACCAGATCCAACAGCCCCAAAAGGGGCGACCAGCATAGGATGTCTCAATCACGGTCTCCTCTCCGCGGCAGTTATGCGGGCTCCTCAAGGTGGTTTCCGTGCCGTTGATTTTCCCAATGGATTCCTCCAACCTCAGATGGAACAGGTTGCAAGGGGAGTTGCGATCCCAATATTCTCTCCCCCACCTTCCTACCGAGCATCCAGATAGTTTCCTACTATTGGGTTCAATGTTCGCAGTGGCTCCCTAAATTATGGGTTTCCTTATCTTTACAATTTTGGCCTTTTAGTCCCCTTGCAAACTGTTGAAACATTGGATCTGAACAACTTTAAGGACTATAATTACTGCAAAATTGTTAACCTTGGTTTTCTTTGGACTTATTTGATTATAATACGTTTATTTGCACTAATTTGATATAATATGTAAAGTCTTTGCTCATATTTACACATGCTTTTTTCTGCACGGGGAGCAGAGGTTTATTTTGATGGTTTGAATTATTTTGGATCAGTAGAGCATATAAGGTTTACGTATATATGGTATAGATATTTTCACATAGTGGTGGTATATGGTGCAGATTTACCACAGTATTAGGGGCCTCAGGCCAGACCCCTTGAAGACATTACCTATCTATTTATTTATTTATATCTGCTGATACACACGGGTGCATGTGGATATATATGTGTATGTGTGTAGGCACAGACATATATACCCTTACGGTAACTAAGTTTTTTCCCTGGTAGGTACCAGGTACCTCTATTGGGATCCATTGAGGGAAACCATCTGGGTAACCACCCCTCCCATCTAAGACTGGGATGCCATTAAATTTCATGTGCGTGTAAAGGCAGGTGTCCTAATACTTTTGGTAATATAGTGTATGTATGGGAAGCAGTGATTGAACAATACAAGCTCTCACCTACTTTTGTTTCTGCAGGCACCTTGGAAGTAATTCATCCTCAAAGTTCACAGCAGAAGCACTGCTGTGGACTCTCAACAGGAGCTGAGATTACCTCAGAAGCACCCATTCCAGGGCACCCGGCCTCTGTTACTATTAGAGATCAAAAGGGTGTTACGCTGTCAAGTCACTGTTGGGAGGGGTAGCAGAGTAATCAGAGCCCCTTACAGACCCCATTGAGGAGAATAATATGAACGATACAACACTTGCCCCCTATCTTACTATACATGGATTACAGGGTTATTTAATAGTTGATGTGTATTGATAACTTTTGGAGAATGAAAATATTGTTTAGTTTAACTTTAAGACACACACAAATAACTGACCCCCAAAAACAGCACATAGCTCATTTGAGATTAAATTTACACGGATCCCTCCCCCCACCACATAATTTATTTACTTACCACTATACTTGATAATTCTAATAGCCGAGTCTCCCTCTCCAAATCTGTTGATAGGCGTTAGGCGGATCTCATATGGTTCTGGCTTCACGAGTTTAGTTAGATTGTTTGTAATTAGCTCTCCCCTCTTAATATTTCCTTCCACTGAAATTTCAGTTTCCCACCAGCGCTGTTGCCCGGCCTGTCAAAATGAGACAAAAGAAAAAAAAGACAGAAAAAAATGATATGCTAAATGCTTAAAAGCGGTAGTAAACCGCACCAATTTTTTTTTTTAAACCCTGTAAAGTAAAGGCATAATGTGCTAGTATGCATTGCATACTAGCACATTATGAAATGCTTACCTTAGAACAAAGCCCTCCAGCGGTGCGCTGTCACTGCTGAGAGGACTCCGATCTTCACCCGGTTTTCCTTCCAGGTTCGCGTGCTCCGTCTGTCTGATTGGCCGTGCTGCAATGACGTCACTGACCGTGGCACGAGGCTCTAAAGGAATGCCATGGGTATGCCATCCTTTCAGAGCGCATGCGCCGGTGACGTCACTGTGAATATCTTCTAAACCATGGGAGTTTAGGAGATATTCACTGTGCCTACAGGTAAGGCTTATTATAGGCTTTATTATAGGCTTTCCTGTAGGTACAAGTGCAAAAAAAGAGTTTACTTCCACTTTAAACAGATGATGGTTTATGTCTGACACAAAGCACAGAAATCAAAGTTTACTGTACCCCATAATGCAGAAAAGATATTCAAAATATTAACTTATTGGAGAAATGTATTCTCCAGTTTAAGTTGTAATTAGACATGTGCAGAACATAATAATGTGTTTAGTTTAGATTCGTTATTTACTTAAATTTGTTTTTTTTTTTTAGAATCACTTTTTCTTTATTAAGACAAATTTCAACATGCAACATAGAAATACACATTGTACAATATATCTATATAAATCTTTTCATTAACATACACCACACTAATCCCCCCACCCTGAGAAAACACACCGGATCCTTGCTCATGTCCTCTTCAAAAGAGAGAAAAAAAAAGAAAAAGGAAAAAGCCCACCCACTTTCCTACCCATAACCGAAACTCAATTTGTGCAAAACATTATTTAAAGTATAATTAAGAAGGGGACTTTACAGCGCCCTATTACATGTGTCAAACAACCAACAATACAAAAAATAAAGAAGTAATAAAATAAATAAATATATATATATATATATATATATATATATATATATATATATATAGTATAATTTCGAATTACTATTTTCATGTCCTATTATGTTTAGTGTTTTAATTCAATATGATCTCACTCTACTATTTCATTTTTTATACCTCTCCACCTTTCATTTCAATCTACCCTTCTTTATGTGATTCCATTACGTGTTGCCCATCCCGTGCCTAATTTACTAATATAACATATTCTCATCCTTTAATGACATCAATCATCTCTCCACTGTGCCTCCCAGAGGAGGAAAAAAGAAACGGCACAAAAAACAACACAAAAAAAAAACAAAAAAAAAAATCTCCTCCCATTTTCTCCTCACCAGATGCATCTCATAGACTATCCGATCCATAACGCATCATTGCCCCCAAAAGGGTTTAATCCACCCCTATTTCTGAGGAGTAATCCGGCCATCCTGCCCATGTATCTTTAAATTTATTCTGCTGGTCTTTAACCATATGTACCTAAATTTGTTTAGTTAAATTCGTTTTCGGAACTCGTTTTGTTTATTCAAATTTGAATTTATTCAATTTTTTTCAATTCTAATTGAATTCCATTCAAAATCAAAAAATTTATTCTACTCAAAATTCTAATTTTGAAAGATGGTTATATTCTTTCTCATTCCATTCTATTGTTTTTTCTATTCTGCTTTTTTATTTTCTATTCTGTTCTTTTCTAGTATATTCTATTCTTTTATATTCAAATTAATTCTATTCAAAATTTGAATTTGTTCTATTCGAAATTCGAATTTCAGAAAATTGTTATATTCTTTCTATTTTATTCTATTCTTTTTTATTGTATTTTATGTTCTATCCTATTCTTTTCTATTCTATTCCAATTTATTTATTTCAGTTACTTTTATAGCGCCGTCAATTTACGCAGCGCTTTACATATACATTCACATCAGTCCCTACCCTCAAGGAGCTTACAATCTAAGGTCCCTAACTCACATTCATATATACTAGGGACAATTTAGACAGTATTCAATTAACCTACCAGCATGTCTTTGGAGTGTGGGAGGGAACCGGAGTACCCGGAGGAAAACCACGCAGGCACAGGGAGAACATACAAACTCCAGGCAGGCAGTGTCGTGGTTGGGATTCGAATCAGTGACCCTTCTTACTGCTATTCGAAATTCTAATTTCAGAAAATTAATATATTCTGTTTTATTCTATTCTATTTTTTGTTCTATTCTATTCCTTTATTTTCTATTCTATTTTGTTCTTTTTTACTCTATTATTTTATTTTCTATTCTGTCCCTTTTGTTTCTATTATATTTTTTTCTATTCTTTTAGTTTGTACTCTGTTCTGTTTTACTCTATATTCTATTCTTTTATTTTCTATTCTATTATTTTCTATTCTCTTCCTTTATTTTCTATTCTATTTTATTCTCTTTGGAAATTTGAAAACTATTCAAATTCAATTTGAAAACTATTCAAATTCAAATTTCATCTGAAATTTTCATTCGTTATTTCAGATACGTTTAAATTCGTTACTGTTGTAATTCGGAAATTCAGATACATGCCAATTTCCGAATAACGAAAAACTCATCCGAATTTCAATTTCTGAATGAATCGAACCAACCGCAGATGTCTAGTTGTAAAGGCAGAATTGTCACAAGCCAATAAACAGTGTTTAACCACTTCCCGCCCGCCCTATAGCGGATTGACGTCCGGGAAGTGGTTCTGTTATCCTGACTGGACGTCATATGACGTCCAGCAGGATAACATGCCGCAGCACGCCCCCGGGGGCGCGCATCGCGGCGATCGGTGGAGCGGTGTGTCAGTCTGTCACACCGCTACACTGATCTTGGTAAAAAGCCTCCGGCGGAGGCTCTTTACCACGTGATCAGCCGTGTCCAATCACGGCTGATCACGCTGTCAATAGGAAGAGCCGTTGATCGGCTCTTCCTCACTCGCGTCTGACAGACGCGATTAGAGGAGAGCCGATCGGCGGCTCTCCTGGCAGGGGGGGTCTGTGCTGATTGTTTATCAGCGCAGCCCCCCCCTCAGATCACCACACTGGACCACCAGGGATCGCCACTAGGACCACCAGGGAAGGGGCAACATGTTGATGGCCAGGTATGTACCCCATGGCCATCCACATGTGCCCAGTGTGCCCAGTCAGTGCCAATCAGTGCCCACAAATGGGCACTGATTGGCACAATTATGTTGCAGTGATGCCCAACAATGCCACCCTTAGGGGCATCACTGCAAACAACCAGTGCCGTCAGTGCCACCCATCAGTGTCCATTCATGCCACCTGTCAGTGCCCATCCGTGCCCATCAGTGCCCATCTATCAGTGCCCATCCATGCCCATCTGTGTCAACTATCAGTGCCACCTATGAGTGCCCATCAATGCCACCTATGAGTGCCCATCAATGCCACCTATGAGTGCCCATCAGTGCCGCCTATAAGTGCCCATCTGTGCCACCTATGAGTGCCCATCAGTGCCGCCTATCAGTGCCCATCAGTGCCGCCTATCAGTGCCCATCATCAGTGCCCGTCAGTGCCACCTCATCAGTGCCACCTCATTGGTGCCACCTCATCGGTGCCCATCAGTGCCGCCGTATCAGTGCCAGTCAGTGCCCGTCAGTGCAGCCATATCAGTGCCCGTCATTGAAGAAGAAAACGTACTTATTTACAAAAAAATTTTAACAGAAACAAAGAAAAACTTGTTTTTTTTCCAAATTTTCGGTCTTTTTTTATTTGTTGCGCAAAAAATAAAAACCGCAGAGGTGATCAAATACCACCAAAAGAAAGCTCTATTTGTGGGAACAAAATGATAAAAAATTTGTTTGGGTACAGTGTAG
Source organism: Aquarana catesbeiana (assembly GCF_042186555.1). Taxonomy (NCBI): domain Eukaryota; kingdom Metazoa; phylum Chordata; class Amphibia; order Anura; family Ranidae; genus Aquarana; species Aquarana catesbeiana. Next base: position 36,230,639 of record NC_133336.1, read on the forward strand.
CATGACCGCGCAATTGTCATTCAAATTGCGACAGCGCTGAAAGCTGAAAATTGGTCTGGGCGGGAAGGTGTCTAAGTGCCTGGTATTAAAGTGGTTAAAGTGGTATTAAAAGAGGATCTTGAAGCTGTATAAACAAAAATAAAAAATAGGAGCTACAAATACTGTAGCTGCTGACTTTTTTTTTTCAAACATTTTTTATTAAGAGCCAAAAAGATGCATACATTACAGACATTTCAAACAGTGGTGGAAAGTCCATGACAATAATTGGCAATTCACGTAACAAATATCATCAAAGTCACGGAGTGTAACAAAAGAAACGGTACAGTATTTCAAATGATGTTTCAAGGTTGCATGTCAAACGAGGATAAATCTTATAGCACAACTGCATCCCTGCGTAAAAATGATTTCAAACCCACATTTTGTATCTTGTGAGGTTCAAGAAAGCCTGCGTGCGGAGACAAGAGAGGTAAAGAAAAAAGAGTAAAAAAAACAATGGGGGGGGAGGGTCTTAACCACTTCAGCCCCGGAAGATTTGGCTGCTGAATGACCAGGCCATTTTTTGCAATTTGGCACTGCGTCGCTTTAACTGACAATTGTGCGGTCCTGCAATGCTGTACCCAAACAAAATTGATGTACTTTTTTTCCCCACAAATAGAGCTTTCTTTTGGTGGTATTTGATCGCTTCTGCGGTTTTTATTTTTTGCGCTATAAACAAAAGAAGAGCGACGATTTTGAAAAAAAATACAATATCTTTTTCCTCAGTTTAGGCCGATATGTATCCTTCTACATATTTTTGTTAAAAAAAATCCCAATAAGCGTATATTGATTGGTTAGCGCAAAAGTTATAGCGTCTACAAAATAGGGGATAGATTTATGGCATTCTTCTTCTTATTTTTTTCTTTTACTAGTAATGATGGTGATCTGCGATTTTTATCAGGACTGCAATATTGCGGCTGACAGATCAGACACTTTTGACACATTTTTGCGACCATTGACAATTATACAGTGATCAGTGCTATAAAAATGCATTGATTACTGTATAAATGTCACTGGCAGGGAAGGGGTTAACACTAGGGGGGCGATCAAGGGGTTAACTGTGTTCCCTAGGTGTGTTCTAACTGTAGGGGGGATGGGACTGACTAGGGGAAGAGAGGGATCGGTGTTCATACTTAATCTGTTTCCTCTCCCCTGACAGAACTGGGATGTGTGTGTTTACATACACAGGTCCCGGTTCTCACTCTGTCACAAGCTCTGTAACTGTGGCAGCTTGCTCTGTTCCCGACTGGCCACCTCAGTTATACAGCGGCAGAATGGCTTCCCTGAGCAAGCCGTCGTAGCTGTATGTTGGACCTTTAAAATGCTGTAGAAGGAGCCCGATGCTCTTACAGTGTCTTAAAGGGCCGACGTACAGCTACGATGGCTGTATAATCCCTGCATTCTGAGCGTAACACACACTCCTGATCCCTGCATTCTGAGCGCAACGCACTCCTGATCCCTGCATTCTGAGCGTAACCCACTCCCGATCCCTGCATTCTGAGCATAATGCACTCCTGATCCCTGCATTCTGAGCGTAGATCTCCATCTCTCTAAGGTTGCCTACCCCTGCTTTAAAGCAGGTTATACAGCACAGTGCTTGTGTCCCCATATCACCTAAAATACCTGGCTAATCCTGCCTGATTCTGCCCTCCCCCCTGTAAACTGACCACGGTTTATCATGGCTGCTAAGCCCTGACACCGTGGTCAGTTTACATGCCTCCGCCATACACTCTCTCCTCTGTCCTCCTCTGTCCTCTCTCCCCTCCCTGCCTGTCAGCTCGTATCTGCTCCACAATCCTCCCGTCCTGCTGCTAAAATAACAGTGTCATGTCCCTACAATCCACTCTGTCAGAGAACACGTGGGAGGTAACATGTGGGAGGAGAGAGGCGAGAGACGCTCTGATATAAGGTAGAAATCTGCTTTTTTTTTTTTAAAAAAAAGGACCTACAGTGGGGCACATGTTATCTAACAGAGTGGATTGTAGGGACATGACAAGTGGCTTTACAACCACTTTAAGCTGCGTAGGGCTTTTTTCACTGTCAGGGCGATAACGATGTGGAACTCTCTTCCAAAATCGCTGGTGTCAGCCGGGAGTATGGATATTTAAAAAAAAAAAAACTGTAGGGCTTACATATTAACCGCTTCAACCCCGGAAGATTTTACCACCTTCCTGACCAGGGCACTCTTTGCGATTCGGCACTACGTCGCTTTAACTGACAATTGCGCAGTCGTGCGACGTGGTACCCAAACAAAATTGACGTCCTTTTTTTCCTACAAATAAAGCTTTCTTTTGGTGGTATTTGATCACCTCTGCATTTTTTATTTTTTGCGCTATAAACAAAAAAAGAGCGACAATTTTGAAAAAAAAAAAACACAATATTTTGTACTTTTTGTTATAATAAATATCCCCATTTTTTTTAAAAAAAGCTAATTTTTTCTCAGTTTAGGCCGATATGTATTCTTTATATTTTTGGTAATAAAAATCGCAATAAGCGTATATTTATTGGTTTGCGCAAAAGTTATAGCGTCTACAAAATAGGCGATAGATTTATAGCATTTTTATTTATTTATTTTTTCTAGTAATGGCTTGATTGGCACGATTTTTATCGTGACTGTGACATTATGGCGGACACATCGGGCAATTTTGACACATTTTTGGGACCATTGGCATTAATACAGCGATTAAAAATGCTATAAAATGCATTGAATACTGTAAAAATGTCACTGGCAGTGAAGGGGTTAACACTAAGGGCCGATCAAGGGGTTAATTGTGTTCCCTAGTACGTGTTCTAACTGAAGGGAGGAGGGACTGACTAGGGGAGATGACAGATCGCTGTTCACACTTTGTATGAACAGATGATCTGTCACTTCTCCCCTCAGAGAACCGGGATCTCTGTGTTTAGACACAGAGATCCCGATTCTCACCGTGTTATGAGCGATCGCGGAGCCCGGCGGTCATTAAGACCGCCGGGCACTTGCATCGGCTCCGCGGGTGAGCTGCAGGCGCGCCCCTAGCGGCCACCAGAGGGAGTGACGTAACATAACAGCGTTTTGCCTGCCCCTTGCCATTCTGCCACAGTACAACTGTGGCGGCTGGTCGGGAAGCGGTTAAAGAACACAACATACAGGGATATGGGAAATAATTATAGACATTGACCTACACAGGTTGAACTGGATTAAAGGGATTGTAAAGGTAATTTTTTTTTTTCTTAAAAATAACAAACATGTTATACTTACCTTCACTGTGCAGCTCGTTCTGCACAGAGTGGCCCCGAACCTGGTCTTCTGGGGTCCCTCGGCGGCTGTTTCAGCTCCTCCCCGCAAGCATTAACCACCTTAATTCAAGCTCCCTCGCATGGTGGTTAGTGCTTGCGGGCGCGCTCCCGTGATACAGCCGGCAGCTATAGCCGCTCACTGTATCACTCGGCCCCGCCCCCCAGCGCGCCGCGTCATTGGATGTGATTGACAGCAGCGCGAGCCAATGGCTGCGCTGCTTCCAATCCATCCACTGTAGCCAATCAGCGGCCAGGGTGAGCGGAGGAATAGATGTCGGGAACGCGAAGCTGACTTTCGAGGCGTCAGGTAAGTAAAACAGGGGGGCCGGGGGCGGCGGTATTGTCAGAGGTTTTTTCACCTTAATGCATAGAATGCATTAAGGTGAAAAAATTTTTACCTTTACAACCCCTTTAACTATTGTCTTTATTCAACCTTACCAACTATGTAACTATGTACTTTTCCTTGGAAGCTTAGTCGGTTACAGGCAGTTGAAATATAACCTAATATAAACAGATTTAGGTATTGTTCACACTTGCGGTTAAATTGGGAGTAGTGTACTTGGTTGAGCTACAGTGGAACCTCGGATTGCGAGTAACGTGTTTAATGAGCGTTTCGCAATATGAGCACTGTATTTTGAAAAATCCTAACTCGGTTTGCGAGTGTTGTCTCGCAAAACGAGCAGCATTCAGGCCGAATCGGTTTGCAGTTCCGCGTTTGGCCTGAGGTGGGGGGGGCACCGGAGCCGAGTGGAGTCGAAGTGCGCCGATCATAGCCATTCGGAGCGGTTCGGAAATGCTTGGAAAGACTCGGAAATACCATGTTCCCAAGCCTTTCCGAAGTTTGTTGAGGTCAGCAGAGCTATCCTCGGGCCTTTCCGGCTGTTTACGAGGCTCTCCGGCGCCCCCCTGCCTCTGGCCGCATGCGGTATTGCATGCTATTGAAGTCAATGCGGAACTATTTATTTTCGTTTCCATTGACTTCAATGGGGAAACTCGCTTTGATATGCGAGTACTTTGGATTACGAGCATACTCCTAGAATGGACTATGTTCGTAATCCGAGGTTCCACTGTACTTTTTAACCCTGTAAAGGTACCGGCCAGGGGTGTGGCCATAATGCTTTGCTTTGAAGCTGTGGCAGGAATTAAACCCCCTGCCCCAATTGGCCAGCATTGCCGCCTACCATTCAAGTGAATGGGGCCATGGAACAACAGCTCCGCAATCACAGCACTGCCCGGGTTGTGGCGCAGAGGTGCGGCATTTAGAGGTTAAAACAGGCAGTGAGGAGGTGGCGTCTCGGTATGTGTCGTCTGGTCGTTTTTTTTATATGTGCTAATAGTTTATTATTTCACTTGGATAATCAGCAGAGTGTAACCTCTTGGAAATGCTGCCAGTGAGTTATCTAACGCACTTACTGACAATCCGGCTTTGTGTTTGTCACAAGTCATATCTGGTAAGGAGAGTGATTTCAAAAAACCTGAAGCCATTTAATTTGAAGAGAAAAGTTTTTACTGCCTCCTGGATTGTACATGAATGGATTTCCCATAATGCATGGGAAGAGTGGAAAGTCTTCGTTTTTTTTTTTTTAAGCACGATGTCCATATATTAACTGGAAATCTAAATTTAATCTCTGAGGCTTTTAAAATCCATTAATAGACTTGAGGAGAGAAGAACTTTCTGCATGTTGAATATATTTTGGACAGGCACCAAAATTTCAGTCTGGACACAGTTAACAGAAACATTAAATCCTGCTTAAAGTCAGAGGATCTGTTTAAAGAACGATCATGAAGTCTTCTCTGTGGACGAAAGTAAAAGCGAAAATCAAAACTTTAACTATATGTTTCATAATCTCTTTCCTCCATTTTTTTTTTCAAAAGGACTATAAAGTGAGAACCTCCTAAATGTTCTATATGGATAACCTATGTATGCAATCAAACTCCTCCTGATGGCTCTAATCTGGCTGAAGCACCCACCTAGTCCTGCTGCCAGTCACTGCCTGACTCCCAGAAGCAGAGATAAAGAAGGCATATCACGGTGTATGATCCTACATATGGAAAAAAAAAATAACTATTGCACAAGATTGAGTAAAATTGTATAATTTGGAAAAATTGGCCTTAATGTATAAAATAAAGTCCTGGTGATTAGTATAAGACCAGCCAGAGTCACTGGATGATGGTTGCAGTCTTCAGTGAACTCTAATGCACATATAGTAAACAAAAGTAAGAGGGTGCCACCTTCTAAGTGCAGACATTTATTAATAAATATAAACCATAAAAAACATATTTTCACTCACTGCATTAGGTCAATAATAGACATGTCAATAATAAACCTCTGTGCAGGAGTGCATAAACACTATATTGACAAAAGTATTGGGACGCCTGCCTTTACACGCACATGAACTTGAATGGAATCCCATATGAGTCCGTAGGGTTCAATATTGAGTTGGCCCACCCTTTGCAGCTAGAACAGCTTCAACTCTTCTGGGAAGGCTGTCCACAAGGTTTAGGAGTGTGTCTATGGGACTGTTTGACCATTCTTCCAGAAGCGCATTTGTGAGGTCAGGGACTGATGTTGGACAAGAAGGCCTGGCTCGCAGTCTCTGCTCCAATTCATCCCAAAGGTGTTCTATCGGGTTGATGTGCAGGCCAGTCAACTTTCTCCACCCCAAACTCACTTATCCATGTCCTTATGGACCTTGCTTTGTGCACTGGTCCAAATCATTTGGTGGAGGGGGATTAGGATGTGGGGTTGTTTTTCAGGCGTTGGGCTTGGCTCCTTAGTTCCAGTGAAGGGAACTCTTAAGGCGTCAGCATACCAAGACATTTTGGACAATTTCATGCTCCTAATTTTGTGGGAACAGTTTGGGGATGGTCCCTTCTTGTTCCAATGAGACTGTGCACTAGTGCACAAAGCAAGGTCCATAAAGTAAAGTGCGCAGTCATGTTGGAACAGGAAGGAGCCATCCCCAAACTGTTCCCACAAAGTTGGGAGCATGAAATTGTCCAAAATGTCTTAGTATGCTGACACCTTAGGAGTTCCCTTCACTGGAACTAAGGGCCAAGCCCAACCCCTGAAAAAAAAAACCACACCATAATCCCCCACCCCACCAAATGATTTGGACCAGTGCACAAAGCATGGTCCATAAAGACACGGATGAGCGAGTTTGGGGTGGAGGAACTTGACTGGCCTGCACAGAGTCCTGACCTCAACCCCATAGAAGACTTTTGGGATGAATTAGAGCAGAAACTGCGAGCCAGTCCTTCTCGTCAAACATCAGTGCCTGACCTCACAAATGTGCTTCTGGAAGAATGGTCAAACATTCCCATAGACACACTCCTAAACCTTGTGGACAGCCTTCCCAGAAGAGTTGAAGCTGTTATAGCTGCAAAGGGAGGGCCAACTCAATATTGAACCCTACAGACTCATATGGGATGCCATTAAAGTTCATGTGTGTGTAAAGGCAGGCGTCCCATTTTGACAATATAGCGTATGTTTTTATGGTTTATATTCAGAACTTTTTTTTGAGTGGGAACGCAATTCCAGCACCTCCAACACTGAATTCATGTAATGGCAAGGGGTGCTGGAGGGTCTATTGATGCTGGCTACTGGGGGATATAGGGATCTATTGTTGCTGGGGGGGAAATATATTGTTTCTGATAGGGGTCTGTTGTTGCTGGGGAAGTTTATTGTTGCTGCTGGGATATCTATTGTTGCTTGGGCGTCATTTGTTGCTGGGAAAGATCTACTGTTGAGGGAGGGGGTCTAGTGTTGCTGGCTGCTGGGCAATCTATTGATACTGGCTGCTGCAAGATCTATTGTTGCTGGTTGGGGTCTATTGTTGCTAGGGGGCATTTGTTACTGGGTGTTACAGGGTGTCTATTGTTACTGGGGGGGGGTCTATTGGTTGCTGGCTGAAGGGTATCTATTTTAGAGCTTCTCTTGTTATCATTAGCAAATTCCATACAAATTACTTAGCTTAGTTAGTTCTGTATTCGCTAAAAGGGGCAGTACTGGGAGGTAGGTAGGAGGAACCAAGGGATGGTGTTCAGAGGTGGGTAGGGGGGCAGAGACATGGGGTGTCTCGGAAGGGGGGTACTTGCACCTATTCTCTGAGAAAAAAAAGCCCTGTTTATATGTATGAATAAATGGAAGGTGGTTCCCTCTTCCTTGTATATACAATACGATCCTGCCTGTGCACACCAGAATTAGCACTGCTTAGTGGTATCAGGCAACTTTTAGTTCCGGATGGAAGTCTTGGCTGTGACAAATAGTAGACACTCCAACAAGTTCTTGTTAAAGGCATTGTAAACATTCCTACCTACAGCTTGTGCATTAATCATGTAATTTCATGGTGTCATTTGTTGCTCTGTACACAGTATTTCTTCACATTCCAGTGTCAGAATTTTCCGTGTAGAAACATGAGGCATACGACATAGAACTGCACAGGTTAATGTACTCCCTCTATCTCCAGTCTAAGAACTGACACTTCCTATGAAGAAACTACATATCCCACAGTTTCCAGGTCTCTCAGTCTAGTGCTCCGCAGGTGAGAGCTACACAGTAGTTAGATCTGGCACAGACACAAGCAGGCAAAGTATTCACAGACACACAGAGAGTTCACTCCATGCAGCTGGAAGATGTTCTTTATTACATTAGCACTCCCACATTTGTGATGTGACACAGAGCGAATGGCAAGGCACGCATTGGATGCTGTGTGATCCAGAACAGGAAGTTGTCTTGAATATTTGACAAATAGGGGCAGGCTAGCTGTAGCAATACATGGACATAGGGGAATCAATCAGCCATGACACTATAAACTGCAGCCGCAACATGATCCCATCCTCACAAGGTAAGTCTAACAAACAGGGGAATCACCGCCCTCAAGCACCAAACATTAAAGGGGCACCCCCACCTTAAAGGAGAGTGGTGATTCCCAAGCTTTGGTGTACATATACCATTTCAAAGATGGCCCCCAGTATGGCCTGATGAAGAAGCATGCATGCTCCGAACATGTGCCACCTCTCCCCCCCACAAACCCACAAGTGATGCCATCCTCCTATCTCCAGTGTTCTCAGCCTCCACAAGCACTGAAAGAAGTTCCGGAATCCACTGGCGCAGCCGCTAGCTTGCTTCTTGGAACATAGAGACAACGAGTGGGACCACCCAGGACTGTACAACACAGCGGAACTTACATGATTATACAAAGCACGATTTTAAAAGTAGTTGCCTACTTTTTAAATTATTAAAGTGTCTAATCCTGCTACGCTTAGAAACGCTGTTCCCTTTTCTTCTTCTTCCTGAAATGTCCTATGACTGGCCTGAAGACTTCAAAAAGGGGCGAGTAGGAATAAAAGTATAATCTATAGAAAGCAGGGCACCATGGGGGGTGAGTTGAGTAAGGGGGAGAGCCTGGAGTTGGGGGAATAAGTCTCAATAGTTAAATATAACAACTCCCTTCTTACCTGTATATGGCTTTGTGAATTTTTTGGAATTTCCTAAAATATCACAGAAGGGAACACGAGCCAATTGTTTTATCAGCTCTGCTGGACTATCATTCTACGTTCAGCTGGTTGTTCTCATCTTTAAAACCCACATTGGTTAATTTTGCTATTTATACAAAGGATGAGCAAACCGAGCTCCATCTGTATTTTTAATTTAGCAGGCTTGAAATGATGATAATTTACTCTTCAGCTTTAAATAGTGTCTGTGCTGCTAAAACACGTTCCCTGTTATCTAGAAATGACTCATGGTCACGTCACCAGACTGACCGCCATGTCTATGATCATTGCTATAAAACAATTTGTAAGTCACAGTTCACACATCTCTAAGGGGAAATACTGTATTGTAATTACTCCTGTACTGTTTGAAGATATAACTACATGTAGTGACATAACATCATCATCTGGCCCCCACCTCCTCCCGAGCCGACACTGTCTAATTACAACTATGTTTAGAACTAAGTTGCCAATACTCAGTCCTCTGGGTGTCAGATCCTGCCTTTATATGACTAACTGAAACATAACCTTACCTGTGAGAATCAAATGCCGAAGTTGACCTCCTTATGAAGACGCTAGCTGCCTAGCGAATATGATGATCCACTGACTACACTACTTTCTGAGTCGCTGACCTGGAGCAAGTACTATATGTAGATCTTCTTGATCTTGAACTTGAGTCAAAGTCAGAAGTCCTCTTCTGCAGCGTTGTTCCAGGTTAGTGACCTAAAGCATAGCTAAAGCCAAAACTTTTTTAGATTTGGATAGAGTGAGGAGGGATTAGAAAACCTGTCCGTGTTTATTGCTGTCTGTGCTCCTGTTAAGACAGGGGCGTCAAACTAAATTTCATTGCAGGCCGCATCACTATTATGGTTTCCCTCAAAAGGGCCAGTTGTATCTGCAAGACTATATAAATGTATCCACTTCTTATTATATTAACCACTTGTCATCCGCCCCATAGCAGATTTACTGCTACAGGGCGGCCCTCCTGTGCAGGATCATATATATATATATATATATATATATATATACACACACACACATACATATACACGTAAATCTGAACTTCCACCTGCAGGGGGCGCACGTGCTGCCAGAAGGCCTCTTCTGCTGTGATTAATCACAGCAGAAGCTGATCTGTGGTTGCCGTGCACTGGATGTCCTCCGGCACTTGCTGATCGTCGGTAAAACACACAGAACTGAGATCTGCCTATGTAAACAAGGCAGATCTCCATTCTGACAAGGAGGAAAGGATGGATTTTGTGTCTCTGCAAAGCAAGGAATAAAATCCATCTCTTCCCCTAGTAAAAGCACCTAACACAGTACACAAAGAAGACTAGCTAGGCACACGTTTAACCCTTTGATCGCCCTAGATGTTTAACTCTTTCCCAGCCAGATTGTTCAGTACACAGACAAAACGGTGATCTGCCTATGTAAACAAGGCAGATCGCCTTTCTGTCAGTAGGGAAAAGGTGGATCCTGTGTTCCTGCAAAGAAGGGACATGGATCTATGACTTCCCTTAGTAAAAGCAACTCCCCCACAGTACACAAAATCACTAGCTAGGCAGTTAACCCTTTGATCACCCCTGATGTTAACCCCTTCCCAGCCAGTGTAATTAGTACAGTGACAGTGCATTTCTTTTAGCACTGATCACTGTATTAATGTCACTGGTCCCCAAAATGCGCCAAAAGTGTCGGTTAGTGTCCAAATTGTCCACCGCATTATCGCAGTCCCGCTATAAGTCACTGATCGCCGCCATTACTAGTAAAAAAAATGTAAAAAAATAAAAAATATCCCAAAGTTTGTAGACGCTATAACTTTTGCACAAACCATTTAATATACGCATATTGGGATTTTTATTTACCAAAAATATGTAGCAGAATACATATTGGGCTAAATTTATGAAGAAATTAGATTTTTTTCAATTTTTTTTTAATTGGATATGTTTTATAGCAGAGGTGATCAAATGCCACCAAAGGAAAGCTCTATTTGTGAGAAAAAAAATGACATACATTTTATTTGGGTATAGCGTCTCACGACAATTGTCAGTTTAAGTAATGCAGTGCCGTATGGCAAAAAATAGGCATAAAAGACAGAAAAGAGCCTCTAAATGTAGCATTTTAATAAATAATATAAATCAGTGTAGCGCAGCAAAAATAATACAAAGTATTAATATATTGTGAATTTAAATCCAAAAAACAATAAATAAATAAATGTGTAAAGTCCTCTGTGAATTAATTCTTCTAAATTCCTCCGTAAATAATCGTTCAATATATCCAGTGACTGATCATAAAACAATGCGACAATCTATTTGAATAAAACATGAAATAGCAAATAACGACTCGTAGGAAGGATGTAAATATAAGGCTCATCTCTAGGAAAGTAAGCTCCCGATTGAGAAGAAAATCGACATGTCAATCCAGGATGTTAAAGAGGAAGTAAACTGTCCCACTCTGATGTTTCTTTCCATTTAGTCCATTATATTATGTAATTATCAAACTATAGCCACTGTATGCCCAGGTTTACACTCGATGTGATGTCACACGGTCACATGGGGTGTAGGAGGAAGCTCTGAATGATTCTGCAGTCTCGTGGGATTTGAATGTTGTGCCGCAGGGAGTCCTGATAATAGACAGACAAGCAAACAGAGCGTCCCATAAATCAGGGGAGATATGAGATATGTTCCAGTGACGTCATTACGTCACAACAAAATGGATTACAACAATACTAATTAAGTAAGAAGATATCTACAAGCAGTGTTCATTAGGTTTTTTTATGTTGATTTACATGGGATAAAGTTGTGGGAGAGAGTTTACAACTACTTTAAGTCCACGGTATGACGAAAGAGGCAGCCAGCCAAGTTTGGGTAAGATGCGATGAAAGGTAGTGTGGAGCACAGTGTTGTGAACGGCATGTGACATCATCGGGAGAAGGGCAACACAACACGTTTCAGAGCATGTGCAAGGCTCGTACTGAGCATGTGCGCCCAGTAGATGGTCTTGGTGATGTTAGAAAATTAATATTTACTATGTGTAATATATATACACCGCACCAATGTCCCCTGTACTCCGCTTCTCTGGCTACAACACCTGCTGTGTACATAGCTGTGCACATGCTCTGAAACGCGTTGTGTTCCCCTTCTCCTGGAGACGTCACACGTCGTTCACAACGCTTCGCTCCACGCTACCTTTCATCGCATCATCCACACCGACTTGGCCGGCTTCCTCTCCTGTCATACCATGGAGTTAACATCCTGGATGGGTGTGTCGACTTTTGTCTCCATCGGGATCCTACTTTCCTACAGATGAGCCTTACATTTACATCCTTCCTGTGAGTGGTTACTTGTCATTCACTATTTCATATTTTATTAAAATACTACATTTAGAGGGGATTTTCTGTATTTTATGCTTAGCTTTACAGGGTTGGCTTCTTACTCTTGTGAAAAGCTTCTGCCCTAAGTGTTGTATGCCTTATTGGTTGCTTCCTCTAACCACAGGCTACATATTAGCCTTATGGACATTTTAAAGAACTCTTTGGACTGGCCTTTCATTAGGCTTTGAATGGTGCCTATCCTATGCGCTTGCAATACATGTTGTATATCACAAAAAAATGGCCTGGTCAGGAAAGGGGATAACAGCCAGGAAAATAGCATTTTTGAAAGGAGGCCAGCAATGGCGGCTCTGGTATTTTCCTTGGCACAGGTCTTTGCTTTGCTAAAAGAAATAAACAGAAGCCCAGAGACAAACAAGACCTAGCCACGGGAGGCACGTGTGACAGCCAGCCATTAGAAGGAGAATGTCCAAATGTTAGGGTGAAAATAAGGAACAAGCAAGTACACTGAATGTAAAATTACTTTTGAGTGCACTTTACTATAATGACAAAAAAATATAGACTCATTGAAGGTATACTAAAGTTTCTCCTTAAAATAGATAAACGTTGCTTGTGCTAGAATGCCACTTGTATCTCTGTGTGGAACAAAAAAATAACATTTTATATGTTATCAATTGCTAGGCTGTCCACGAAGCTTTCACTTTATAGAACATAAAATTGTGGTGTTGCTGGTCAGGAGAAATGATAAGGGAATTATCACATTTAAATAGGAAGAACTGCAAGGCACAGAGATAATGTACAAAACTGAGCCCACATCACCTCCTTAAGTAGAGAAATCAAATATGTCATAAGAAACACAACATGCACTATAAAGTCAAAGGCTTGTGGACACCTGGCAATAACACCTAGATGTGCATGTTGGACATCCCGTTTCAAAACCATATAACACCCCCCAGTCTTCTGGAAAGGCTTTGAACATGATTTTGGAGTGTCTGTGGGCATTTGTGGCCATTCTGTCAAAATACCAATTGTGGGGTCAGGTTCTGGTGTTGGATAAGAAGACCTGGATCCCAGTCAGTATTCCAATTGATCCTAAAGATGCTCAGTAGGGTTGAGGTCAGGGCTCTGCAGGCCAATCATGTTCTTCCCCATCACAAAATGGTCAAACCATGTCTTTATGGAGCTAGTTTGTGGTCAGGACAGTCATGGTGGAATAGAAAAGGGCCTTCGCTAAACTGCTACTACAAGTTTAGAAGAGCACAATAGTCTCAAATATTCATGTATACTGTAGAATTAACAGTATCTGTCACTGAAAACACTTAAACTCATACTTATAGCCATACAGTGTAGCTGTATAATCAAACTAAACAAAAACAGATAATAACTGTTCTGGGCCTTAGGTGTAGGAGATCCATCCTAAAAAAAACATCAAAAACATTTTTAGGACATGACTCCTATGCCCTGCTTCTCTACCCCTCCTTTCGCTCCCGGTACATTTTTACCAGCAATTTCCAGCTGGTATTTTTGGTTATATGCCATTTTCTAGGTTTCATTATTATTCAAATCAAAGGAGTCACATTTGATTTGCATATGACAGCCAATAAACTAACCTGAGGGGGTTAAAAAAAAGTGTTTCTATTTAACCTCTTATTCATTTTTTAGTTGACACTAGTCAGTCCTAATTAACCCTTTCTTTCCCCTCTCCCCTTAACTCTTTTTATTTCTACTTCTTTTACTGCTATTATTTAACATGTATTGTTTTCATTCAGTGTTTTTTTTTTTTTTTTTTAAAAAGGCTTATTTAATTTGTAAATAACATAGCAATACTCCGTGGCAGAAATGTATTTTTAAATAAACCATTTTTGATGATGTTATCACTGTGCATCTCTATGCAAATTAGGCAGCTCTTGGGTGGTGGGAGGGGCTGGAAAGTGCCGGGACAATAAGGCTACAGAGAAAAGGGCTAAATTACCGGAGGACCTGCCGTCAAAGCAGTCTGCGTGGCTGCTTTGGGGCTCAGACCAAGCCCGGGGACCAGTTGGAAATCCAGGGACAAGACGCAATGGGCACTTCTGTAGTTAAACTGCTCTTCCTTCAGACCTCTGTCAGTGCAAAAATGTGATTGACGACAGTGACAGCTCAGCCTATTAATGCTTTCATCTGTAAACAAACAGCCAGCAGAGAAAGTCTTCTACTACTCACTTCCTCTGAGTTTCTGACTGTTGACATCATCTAATATAGAGTGCGTCAGAGAATTGAATAGTGGAAGACTTCCTCTGCTGTTTGTTCGTTGACAGCAGTGATTGACTGAGTTGTAACTTCTAAGGATCGTTGATCCATGCTGACGAAAGTCATCTCCTTATGCCTGGTTTGTGGGTGGGGTTTTAACCACACTATCTGGCTAGTTTTGGTGACAGTGCTGTCTACTTTCTAGGGCAGGCTGTGCAGTGTTTATATCTGTGATGCTCGAGGTTGACAACAGGGCTTTCCTCACTGTGTCCTGTAGTCCTAGAACTTGTAGTATGCAGATGGTACTGACAAGGCAAACACAGAAGTAACAGCCTGTGGGTAGTATTGTTACCTCGACACAGGTGGCAGAAAAAAGGACCAAGTACTGGTAGGATCAGCAGGTACTTTTTGGCACCTTTAAAACACCTACTACAAAAAGCTTGCACTAATGTATTAAATAGACCAAATTGCAGCAACATAATTTATTTATTAGAGCGAGCATACACTTTAAACTCTAAATTCATATACAGGCACTGTTAATGTAATTTGATAAAACTGCCAGCCATCAAAATACACAAACAGTGCCCGCATCAGACTGGATGACAATTTTTTTGTTAGACTGGAGGGTGCCAACAGGACCACCCACAGGGTGAATTCTGCTTGGCTTATCAATAACCAAACACAATTTGCTTAGTGTATGGCCAGCTTAAGTCATTTCAGTAGAGAAGGTGGTCCTGTACAATTGTGCAAAACGAATGCCGCGTACACACGACCGGACTTTCCATCAGAATAGACTCCGACGGTCGTTCCGACAGAGTTCTGCTGAAACGGACTTGCCTACACAAGATCACACCAAAGTCCGATCGTTTAGAACGTGATGACGTACGACGGGACTAGAAAAAGGAAGTTCAATAGCCAGTAGCCAATAGCGGGCCTTGCGTCGTTTTTGGTACGTCGGAATAGCATACAGACGAGCGGTTTTCCAGATAGGAACTGATTCCGTCGGAAAGATTTGAAACATGTTCTATTTCTAGGTCTGTCAGAATTTTAGAAAGAAAAAGTCCGATGAAGCCCACACTTGATCGGAATGTCCGACGGAATGATTCCGTCTGAACTTTTCCGCCGGAAAGTCCGGTCGCGTGTACGCGGCATAAGGGTGAGGCTGGCATTCAGCTTTAAACAAATCACAAGGCAGAGCTGCATAATATACAGTATATGAATGTGAAGGGCACCCCCATGCATTCAAGGTGCTGGTGAACAGGAGGGCGGAGCAGGCGCTTGCGACGTCACCACGCACCGGAAAACGAAGAAGCTGTCCACATAGCCCGGGACTGGATTGTTTACACTGCGCTGTTGCTTTTTACCTGGATTTGAGTCATTGTAATGTTTTTAAAAAGACTTTGCTGGATGGTTTTACGCTTTGTGGAGAGCTTGGTCTTTTTGTTTCCCATGCATGCTTCTTTGAATCAGAGGTGACACTTATGATTGATGGAAGTGGTGGTACCTTTAGAGGCTCAGTTGTGATTTACTTGGTTCTATCAAGCACTTAGTGACTTCTCTGATCAGAGAGTCGTCATTTTGTGGTAATCCTACTTGTGTGGCACCTGGTGGAGAAGCACATATGTGGGGTTTTCTTTACACTCTGAAGAGGTTCACCTGGTTAGATGCACTTCTCCACAACTGTGACACTTAAAAGGAAGATCTGCCTTTTATTAAGGACATTGATCTAGAGCTGTTTGCACATAATTTTTTTATTCATGTTTTATTATTGCACACTTTGAATAAATTTGGTGTTGACTGGCACCTTACATTCACTCATTTCACTTTTTTTTTTGAGCAGTGCAGCACTTTTAAATTTCTGAGAACAGGAACGATCAACAAGTACTGCAAAAAGTAAGCTGCTCCTTGACTCTGGAGGTTTTCTCCAATTTTGTTAAGCTGCATGCTCCTTGCAGCTTTTTGATATTTTACTTCTGTAGAGCAGATAACTCAACATCGTAAAAGTGCACAAAACCTGAGACACTGCCACGTCCAGTATAATTTTACATCTAGTTGTAATTGATGCCAATAGATTGTTTCATTGCAGACGATCAGCTATCAGTAATACACGTCAGAATTATTGCAGTAAGAGCCATTTGTATGGGAAGGATTACTTTGCAATTTAAAGGTGCAATCACTTAAAGCTGAAAGGTTCCCCCACGAGAGCTGGCTTAAGTTGAAAAATGGCCAGGAAAATGGAAAAATCCAATGATCGGCACAGGGAGTGCTCAATTTGCAGGGGAAGCCCATAAATCATTATTGGCATCTCATTAAAAATGACACATTGCTTCCATTGGGGAATGTTCATTATGAACTGGAACATGGAGGTCGGAACCGAGATATTCCCCCATGATATCAATTCCTAGTTGTCTTTTTTTTCCAGGAACACCACAATTTGAATTTAAAGCAGAGTTCCACCCACATCTTTGATTTTTTTTTTAAATAACTATTAGTCTTGCGTAATGCATATCAAGCAATTTTTATTCTTGTCATTAGCGCTGCCTTTATGATATATTTATATTAAAAAATACCTTAGATTTTTCATTCTTGTGGATTCCCATCTTACTTGTGGGCAGGAGAAGCCCACAAGCATATTCTTCTGGGATACGGCGCTGCTGTATTCCCAGCATGCACTGCCTGTTCTCGCGCATGCGCAGTAATAGCACATAGCGGCGCTGGAAACTATACAGGTTGCCATCACAACGGGCGGCGGAAGTGCCCACCCCGTTGTGATGGAAACCTAGCCCTCGGCGCTGCCCACTGACCCCTGGGAAATGATGACACACATCTCCCAGGAGCAGTAGCTAGCAGAGGAGCCGAGGGAAGTGACATCAAGAGCCACGGTGAGGAAGGGGAAGATTAAAAGGGACCACATAGCAACAGGGATTAAAACGTAAGTGAAAAAATAATTTTTTGTCCAAATGTCATTAGTTATGTTATTTGCTGCACAGTTATGTAAACTTATTTTTATGGGTGGAACTCTGCTTTAAGGAAATACTCCACTAAGCCCTATCTAAACTGGTAACATGTCCTGAACCTGATGTTATTTCAAAAAGATAACAACCCCTTCTGTGAAAAAACACAAATAGGGAGATTTACTAAAACTGGAGAGTGCAAAATCTGTTGCATTGTAGCCAATCAGCTTCTAACTTCAGCTTGTTCAATTAAGGTTTCACAAAAAATAAAAATGGAAGTGGATTGGTTACCATGCACAACTGTGCCAGATTTTGCACTCTCCGGTTTTAGCAAATCAGCTCCACTGATAAGGGTTCATTCATACGTATGCATTATGGTAATGCTTGTTTTATTTTATGTTACTGCAACACACATTAGGACGTGAACTGTGGTGAAGTGCCTTTTATTTTCAATCTCCCCCCATTGCCCTATCACAGTAGTGGGCAATGCATTTCCACTGTAGAGCACTGCACAGCACATGTGGCAAACTGCATTAGAAAAAAAAGGGTCAGGGCCAGGCCTATTTTTGACATTTGTTGTTTACAAGTTAAAATCAGTATTTCTTGCTAGAAAATTACTTAGAACCCCCCAGAATGATATATATATTAATTTTTTTAGCAGAGGTCTTACAGAATAAAATGGAGATTGTTGCAATATTTTATGTCACACCGTATTTGCGCAGCAGTCTTACAAACACAATTTTTTTGGAAACAATAAAAAATTTAAAAATTTAAAAAAAAAAAAAAACAGTAAAGTTAGCCCAATTTTTTTTGTAAAATGTAAAAGAGGATTTTACGCCGAGTAAACAGATACCTAACATGTCATGCTTTAATATTGCGCACGCTCGTGGAATGGGGACAAACTAAATACTTAAAAATCTCCATAGGCGACATTTTACATTTTTTTACAGGTTGCCAGTTTACAGTTACAGAGGAGGTCTAGTGCTAGAATTATTGCTCTTGCTCTAACGATCGCTGCGATACCTCACATCAAACTAATGATGTATATCATTGGTATAACAGTGGGCGTTCCGGAAGTGGTTAATGTATTTTGTAAATACAAGCAGTGTAAGTACCTGAAGCTGACCTGGTTTCATCCTCTGGCAGCTCCTGTACAGCAGGACTAGAATGTGAGAGCTAAAAGCTGTACAAACAACTATTTAGCTCCTGTCCTGACAAAAGCATGGTAACAGGAAGGGAAAGCAGACTGATGGAGAGACGACTTATCACTGTGCTGCTTCTCTTTTCACCGTCCAGTCACAGGCCATGGTGGGGAGGGGGTCCAGGACCACTTAGGCTCAGAGGAAGTAGATGCAATGATGCTGGCCATTAGACTAAGAACATTTGGTACCATAAAAAGGTGCAGGGAAAATCTCTGTATTGAAGGTGAATTTTGCAGCAAAAGCTGGTGCTCTGCCAGTCCACTCAGTACCCCTTAACACATGGTAGCATGTTGAATTAACGCCTATGCCTTAACATGCACAAACTAAAGCAAACATATTTTCTAGCGATATGTTTCTTTAAATGATTAAGTAGACATTAGTGAGTGTTCTGCTTTGGCTTACTGAGCTACATCAGTAGGGTGTGTGTTTCCAGTTATGTCCAATACAATGAGGGTCTTGCCACCTCAAGAATAAGTGCGAGTAGGACAATGTGCACAATTTATTTACGATTGTCAGAACCATATAGGGTATTTTACCTAATACTCCATTTGAAGTAACTGTATATGCCAAGCACAATTACCAGGTCCATACTGACAAGTCCCTGTGATCTTAAAGAGTACTGTCCAGAGGTTGGGGTTTCTGAGCAAGCAAACCCCACATTGAGCTTTACCCTTGTTGAATATTCAGGGCATTCATATAAAAATTGCTGTTACCTAGAAGTAATGTTTGCTGTTGGAGAATCTCAATCATATTGCTTATAACGTTTTTTCACAGTTGTATATTAAAAGTGTCAGTTCGGGGGGGGCGTGGCCTGGACATGGCTGAGTGAGGACGCATCTTCCCTGAGCTCCCGGCCTCGTCCAGAAACACCCGACTTATACTCCACTATCTGAGGCATGCAATTGGCCAAACGACACAGGACCAGAGCATCCACTCGGGGGACACCCGCTGGCAGGAGTCCCGGTGAAATCCGCCGCTATTTTCTACAACTGCAGGGCTCTTATCCCGGGGCTACAGTGGCAGCACCACGAGGCCCTCCACGTGGTGAGAAACAGGGAGCCCCAAGACAAGCTGAGGCCGGCTCCCCTCCTGTTTACCGACCTGCTCAGGAACTCTCCGCAGACTCCCGTGGGGAACCTCAACAGAACACGATGGCATCCCCACAACCACCCACATCCGTTTTACTTGATCAGGACATTAAAAGCCTGCTCCAGGCTCTCCCCACTAGATCGGACATTGAGGCTCTTATCCTCAAGCTCGAAGAAACACACCGCCGGGACATCCAAGAAGTCAGAGGAGAGATCTCAAATCTGACAGAGCGGGTGTTTACCGGAGAGTCTTCGGTATCTTTATTAACGGATAGAGTGTCGGCACTGGAGCAGGCTAGAGACCAGCAGAGGGATGCCACCATAGCCCTGCAGTTGCATATGGAAGACGTGGAAGACCGCAGCCGCCGAAACAACTTGCGGCTTCGAGGGATCCCAGAAGCGGGCCAACAAGAGAATCTGGGAGAGACAGTGCGGGAGATTTTCCGCACAATACTGGAGGATCCTCAGCTGGAGATCGAACTAGATAGAGCCCACAGGGCTCTCGGCCCCAGATCCGATGACCCGGAAAGACCGCGAGACGTGGTTTGCAGACTACACCGGTACACGCTAAAGGAGAATATCCTCCGACGCACCTGGGAACATGGCGAGGTGGAGATAGAGGGCACGCGCGTGAAGATACTGCCAGATCTATCCAGAGCAACCCTGAAACGAAGAGCCCTCCTGCGCCCGCTCCTAGATCTGGCGAAACAGCAGGGTCTTACATATAGATGGGGATACCCCCTATCAGTGATGTTCCGCGGAGCAAGGGGCTCCTTCTCTCTCCAGCGCCCGGAGGACCTCCCGGCTCTCTTCCGTTTTATGGAAGCAGAACCGATCCAAGTTCCAGACTGGCTTCAATATCTTCCTCGCCCATCCGGAAGATCGGGATTCCTGAGACCACGTGACCCTATGCCGCCGAGACAGCAGAGGAACAGACGCAGGAACCGGTCGGCTTCGGGAGGTGATATGCGTGAGTAGGCCTTTGGCCGCCCATTCTTACCCAGCCGCAACCTCTTATTGACCCGGCGGGTAGTCTCCGGGTCCCTGTTGACGGAATACTCCCACTGAACACTAAACTAGTCTCCCAAGCGTAACGATCAAACCTCTGAGAGACCTCCGGCTGCTTAACATTCCCTACACCCTCTCTGTTTATCCCACCGGTACCGGTCCCATCTCACACAGAGGTCCCCCCCCCCCGTTTTGCCTGGGCGGTGTAACCATGCCGGTATAACTTTAACCGATATCTCTAGGGGCCCCACTAGGCTCTGAGCGCAACAAGACTCACGACACACACAAAAGCTCATAGTGGACACCCCACCTGGACCTCCCCACAACCCCCCTTTACTCTTGGATAAAGAGGAACACCGCTTCACTAGAATGGGATTAACTATTAACATCCCCTCCAAACTACCGTTGTATGATTAGCTACGAGGTGTGGGATTGTTGCCCCTGCAAGAGATTCGCTTACACCTTACCTCTTGGGGAGAGACGAAAGTACGCTTACTGCCTCAGCCCTGATATCCAGGAACTTTAAACCCCTATCAGAGTTGCGACTTTTTTATTTTCCCTGTGAGGTTGCCCGTACTTTGTCTCGCTATAATACGTCTTATTCTGTGTTATTACATTTTAAACATCATATCCTGGTGGCATGCCCCGGGATCGCGTTCCTGGCTCACCTGCTTTTGTGGTGTTGCGTTGGACGTTGTCCTGGGACGTCGTAACACAGGATGGAGAAGGGATGATTACCTACACAGCTATACTGTTGCCCCCATACGTTCATCGTTCTTACATTGGCGCCTAATTATATTTGCTTAATTATATATCTCCTACGTTCCATATCTGTTTATTTCATCAGACTGATTGTATGCCTTACGTCTAGCTACATACTTTTATCAAATGACAAACCTAGATAGTCGGGTGTGGATGGAGGGGTACGGAGACTCTCCTCTTGGCCCTGTCCTTTCACCATCCCAACTAGGAGTGCGCTCCACCTACGACTTTTGTCGGAGGAGTGTAATAGCCAATTAGGCTACACTAGTTTTCCTCTCTAAGCTGCACACCCTAGTTCCTCTCCTTTTTGTCTCCTACACTTGTAACTCTCTAGGGGTCCTGTCCCCCCCTATTCACCAACTTTTTACCCTTTCCCTTATACCATCCCCCCTCTTCTCCTTCCTCTCCCCCCTCAGGTCCCAAATCCCTACTTTTTATAATCACCAGATAACTCGCAGAGATGAACTCTCTAAACATAGTCTCCTTCAATGTGAAGGGCCTAAACACGCCCGAGAAGAGGCGGATGTTACTACAGGATATGCGCCGCAAAGGCGCCGATATTGTTTTCCTACAGGAAACACACTTCAGAGAGGGGTCCTTGCCGACTCTTCAGAATAGATACTATCCAATAGTGTACCATTCGAAATACAAGGAAGCTAAATCTAGAGGGGTTTCGGTTCTGATCTCAGCAAGGGTCCCTTGGACACACACAGATGTAAAACTTGACGGAGAGGGAAGATCTCTCTTCCTAAGAGGTAAGATAGGTGACGTTAAGATTACCTTGGCCAATCTGTACGCTCCCAATACGCACCAAGATACCTTTCTAAAGCGCCAGCTAGACCGACTCCATCAATTCGCGGATGGACAATTAATCATAGGAGGAGACCTGAATATCCCACTCACACCAACAGAAGACACTTCCACTGGGGTGTCTTCGACATCTCGAGACCTACGCAAACGTATTAGTGCGACATTGCATTCTTTACAATTGATCGACGTCTGGCGTCTCTTTCATGCAGGAGAGAGGGACTACACCTTCTTCTCCAAGCCACATCAGTCATATTCTAGAATTGACTACTTCCTCATTCCCCACAGACACCTACATGCGATCAAAGAAACCACAATAGGGTCAATTACATGGTCGGACCACGCCCCGATAACCCTCCGCTACGCTCTTTCTGACCTCACACGAACTTAAAGACCACCGTGGAGACTGAATGAGGGACTTTTGAAAGACCCAGCAATCATAGCTGAGGTAACTAAAGAAATAGGTCATTACTTCGCCTCTAATGATACCCCTGATAGTGACACGGGCTTGGTTTGGGAAGCACACAAAGCCGTTATTAGGGGAATACTTATCAAACATGGCTCACGCATCAAACAGCAGAGGACTGCACAACTGGAAACTTTACTTAAGACACTAGAATCGCTAGAGACACGCCATAAACAAACACCCACAAAACAACTAGGATCAGAATTAGACCTGGTTCGCATGCAGGTCACTGACCTCTTACGATATAAAGCAAAAGCGACACTTCAGATTACCCGACGGAAAATATATGAATCAGGCAACAAATGCGGTCGGTTGCTGGCTCAATCCCTTCGGGAAAAAAGACTTGCTACATATATTCCACATATCACGTCGGCTACAGGTCAGAAAATCTCTCTCCCCCAACAGATAGCACAGGAATTCGGCTCTTATTACTCGTCTTTATACAACTTGACTGAAACACACACCCCCTCAGAGAAAACAACAGATTATCTAACAGCCTCCCTCATGCCGTCTCTCCCGGAAGACGCTAAATCACTCCTAGACAACCCTATCACCCTGCCCGAACTACAAAATGCTTTAAAAAACTCCAAAACAGGTAAAGCCCCAGGACCAGATGGCCTCACCACCACCTATTACAAATCCTTCCTGCCCTCCCTAGGCGGACACATGGTTAGACTCTATAATGACCTAGGCTCAGGTAATAAACTCCATAGAACTACCTTACAAGCGCAAATCGCAGTCATACCAAAAGAAGGTAAGGACCCAGGCCTTTGTGGATCTTACCGCCCAATCTCCCTCCTGAATACAGACCTAAAACTCTTCACAAAGATCATTGCCACAAGACTGCAACAACACCTCCCCGAGCTAATACACCTAGACCAGGTAGGCTTTGTCCCAACGAGGGAAGCTAGGGACAATACGACTAAAGTCCTCAACCTAATACACATCGCAAACAGCACTAAAACCCCATGCGTGTTTCTCGGGACAGACGCCGAAAAGGCTTTCGACCGAGTAAATTGGAAATTCATGTTCGCAACACTGAGATACATAGGCCTGGGAGACAGAATGTTAAACTGGATATCGGCAGCCTACCTGAACCCAACAGCAGTAGTCCGTACTAACGGGGTAATGTCGGAAATCTTTCCAATTACCAACGGGACACGTCAGGGATGCCCATTATCGCCGCTACTCTTCGCCCTATCCCTAGAACCTTTCCTATGTCACGTCAGGCTAAATCATGACATCACAGGAGTAGAAATCAACAGAGAACAATTCAAGGTCTCTGCTTATGCGGACGACTTGCTGTTCTCCCTTACAAAACCCATCATCTCGCTCCCTAACCTTATGAAAGAATTTCACACCTACGGCCAACTTGCTAACCTGAAAATTAACTTCAGCAAATCTGAGGCAATGAGCATTGGAATCCCTACAACACAACTCTCACACCTCCAATCTGGCTTCCATTTTAAATGGTCCTCTACAGCACTAAAGTACCTAGGTACATTCATACCCCCAAAACTCTCCCAACTATTCAAGTTCAACTTTCCGCCCCTCTTAAATAAGGTCAAACAACTACTAGACAAATGGAACGGAGGGCTACACTCCTGGTTTGGCCGCTGCAGCATCCTCAAAATGTCGATATTACCCAAACTCATATATATCATGCAGGCCATCCCAATCCGCATCCCGGCAGACTATTTCAATCAGATCAGATCAGCATTTATACAATTCCTAAGGGCGGGGAAGAGGCCGCGTCTACACCGGGGGATCCTCTCGCTGCCTAAACTTAACGGGGGATTGGCTATGCCCGATCTCCGGAATTACTATAGAGCTTCCCACCTGAGTAGACTCATAGATTGGTGTCGTCATGCAAACACCAAGTTGTGGACAAGACTCGAACAGGCACAGACTGAGCTCCCCCTGTCTAGAGCTCCGTGGTGTCACGCCCCCCTACCCAAGGATATTACACGCCACCCTTTAATAGGTAACACAATCCGGGTTTGCTCGCACTTGATACACAACTCCCCTCACTTCTCACGTAACTCTCCACTCAGACCTATTATAGGTAACCCTCAATTTAAACCTGGGACACGGGATAGAAGTTTCTTGAGCCTGAAAGAGGAGGGTCTGTACCAAGCCTCTCACTTTAGCACTATGGGGAGGTGGAAAACTATCTCGGAGCTTACCGACCCTGACGGTCGGTTCCGGCTAGACTTTTTCAGAGCCATGCAGCTCCATCACTTTCTACGCTCCTTACCGCCTCCCCAGGATGCTAACCAACCTCTCACAACCATGGAGGCTCTCTGCTCAGAATCAGGAAATCTTCCACACGCACTCTCACTCACATACAAATTACTCATCACCCCGCCGGGAGACTATCAGATACAAAGCCTCACCAAATGGGAAAGGGAACTAAACTGCACTTTCACAACCAATACAAAACAACAAATCTTAAGGTTCACGCATAAATCCTCTATCTGCACCAAAATCCAGGAAACCAATTATAAAATCCTTACACATTGGTACAGAACTCCGGCTCTCCTGAAATCAATCTTCCCCTCTTCAGCAGATACCTGTTGGAGATGCCAGGAAGATAGAGGCACGCTCATCCACATTTTCTGGACCTGCCCTCGGATCCAGACTTTCTGGAGAGAAGTATGTCAGATAATGCAAAAATTCACTGAGCGCATTATCCCCGATGACCCAGCTTACTTTCTTCTTCATGCGACTGATATACCAGCACGGTCCTACAAGAAATCAATCATACGACATTTCTTGGATGCAGCGAAGGCATGTATACCATCCTTCTGGAAATCCCCACACGCTCCATCCATAGCCTTTTGGCTTAAAAAAGTTGAGGAAATAAACCGGATGGAGGATTTGATCCTCACAAGCCAAGATAGACAGGAGCAATACACCAAAACCTGGCAACCTTGGAACATCTTCAAGTACTCAGAGGAGGGGAAAACCCTTCTCACGGGTGACCCCATCCCTCATTAGATAACTAAAACTGGAGAATAAATGAAGACTGCCCTATCCCATCTCTGCGAGTTACCAATCCCACCTCCTCCCCCCCCCTCCCCGTTCTCACCCCCCCCCTTTTTTCCCCCCTTCTACCCATCTAACCTCCCTTTATCCCTTCCCCTCCCCACCCCTTCTCTCTTTTCCTGCTCCATCCTTCAACCTCTCCTTATCTATTCTTTTCTGATGCCTATTTTCTCTATCTTTGGAAAATACAAAACTGACAGGAGATCATACACGTAAGGACTACGATCCCCAGAATCATCTGGACTCAAAAACAAGTTATATGGTTATATAGAGGAAATGAAAAGACAGGTCATATGTGTGTCACATGACTATAATAAATAAATTCCTTACACCAATAACCATCTATTGACCACACAAAGGTTATAGTTTTGTTGTGCATTCTCTCATGTACTGTTCATCTAATCTTAATCACTACATGTACCCTCTGTTGTGACTGTTGTAATTGCAACTATACCTTGTTATATGTATATGTATCCTGGCGAATTGGTTTCCTGATATAAATAAACAATTTTGAAAAAAAAAAAGTGTCAGTTCACCCAAAATGTCATGGGATGGTACAGGGGGCCCCTTTAATTGTTTGGGTATTTTGCAGGTCTGCCTAGCAATCTTCTTATTGGTTACAATGGCTTCCACGTTCCTGGCCTTCTGTATCACCAACGAGCTTCCCGCCCTCCCTTTCTTCCCGATTGCTTGGTTATGTTGCAGATTTTATGAGGAGGAATTATCATCTAGCGTTTTGCTTGATGGATGAATTACATTCTTTTTGTGGATGTTTTTTGGTGTTTTTTTATTGGCCTAATCTGGCTAGCTAGGCCAATGGTTATGTAGTTTTATTACATTTTTATTTATGGTTCATAATTTATTTGGGTTTCCCCTTAATGAATAAAGCAATGCAACCTTTTGGCCACGTTAAACCATATTTATGGTGTCCATGTATTTTGTTTAGTTATGATAATACTTCTCAGTGCACACCATGTGTACCATCCCAAGTAGTATTTCACCTCTGCATGTTCTTACTACCCGTGAGATGTAGAGAAACTACTGGTTGGTCTAATCAGTATCTACCAAAAAACAACGATTTTGGGTGGACTGACCCTTATTATATACTATTCTGCTTTCAAGGTAACAGGAGGAGTTAAAACAAAAAAACAAAAAAAAATTTCATTTATTCTCTTCTCCACATTTCCCGAGAATTCGAGAAAGCATGATACATTTTACAGGTTGTTTCTAAGCATATATTTCTAGTCTCTTAACTAACACACTTTAGCTAATAGACTGAGAGATTTATCACTTTGCTTCTACTGCAGAGTAAAATCTAGTCCCATGGACATCAAGGCAGGAGAGTTAGGAGCTTCTGGGACGTGATGCAATTTCAAATCATGCCTGCCATAGGCATCATAATGATTTATGCCAACTGTAAAGCTTTGCTTAAAAAAAAAAAAAAAAAATTCCTTTCTTTTTTTTTTTTTTTTTTTTTACTGCAAGATTCAGTTCCTGGTAATGTAAAATTATCAGAGATTGATCTGCAAACAAAGCGTTACAATAAAGTTTTGCCTTACAAAGCACGGAGAGAGCAGGAACCAAGATAATGTCCTGACTCAATGCTGCCTACTTTCAAATTAGTTTCAAGTCGGAGAAAGGGGGCATGTGTGCTGCGCAGAACGGATAGAAGTGCAGATAAGGGTGCAAAGAACATTTATAACAAGGTGAAAAGAAAAGAATGTTCTGTGAAATTCACAAAAGTTGTACAAGAGTTGAAACTTTTTATTTGCCTTTTATGCTCCTCTTTTTACAGTGAACAAAAGTTGGAAAGAAACATGCAGGGTTACAAAGGAAGGCAGGGGTTTCTTAATATTTTAATTTATGGCTCAGGAATTGAATGTCAGCGTTCTCAATAAACTACGGTTGACTACGAATCATTTTTTTAAAAAGTGTCAGTTAGTGTCTGATATGTCACTAATCGCCACCACTACTAGTAAAAAAAAAAATAAAACAATTAATAAGTAAATCCCATAGTTTGTAGATGCTATAACTTTTGCGCAAATCAATCAATACACGCTTATTGGGATTTTTTTTTAACAAAAACATGTAGCAGAATACATATTGGCCTAAATTTAAATTTTTTTGGGGGGGGGGATTTGGATATTGTTTTTTTTTTTTTTTTTCAAAATTGTCGGTCTTTTTTTTGTTTATAGCACAAAAAAATTAAAACGGCAGAGGTGACCCAATACTACCAGGGTAGGGAAGAAAGAACATACATTTTATTTGGGTACAGCGCCACACAACCCCGCAATAACGCAGTGCCGTATCGCAAAAAATGGCCCGGTCATGAAGGGGGGTAAACCTTCCGGAGCTGAAGTGGTTAATCAAAGATCAAATGGACGGTCCTTTGGCATTTGGTCAAATGACCATTCATGGCAAGATTCCGAAGTACAGTTTCTGCAGCCATTGTCTCATGGCTATGGCTACATTTTCTGACATGGGGAGTGATGGTGGGGCTTTTATTTGCCCTAAAAAAAATTCCAGACAAAAATAAAAAAAAAAAAAAATCTTAATCCAGTTGCATATTATTTAGCACTAGAGTCCTGTCCAATGCCTTAATTTTAATAAAAGTGGAGGAACTCTGCAAACAAGGACCCCCCTACTTCACTACCATGTCCTGTAATGACGTAGGGGTCCGCAGGAGGAACCCCAGCATGCATGGAGGAACCAATATATCTGAAATACCCAGAAGTGTCAGTTAGCAACAGTGCCCTGAGCTCTGCAAGGGAGCAAAGTTTTGACATGTCACCTGGCCAGATAGCTGAGTAATCCGCTCCCTCTTTTCAGGCTTCTGCCAGTTTTATTTCATTGAGGAGGCAACAGGGCTGCTTTAATGCTGGAACCATCTGCTCTAAGCCCCAGGAACTGAAACAATAAAGTTTCTCTTCAGCAGTACATTGCAACACAAGGTGATGTGCTATAATGCCATTGTGACATCAGTACATCCTGTGAGCTTAGGCAGCCATCGTTACATATAAAAAAAAAATGGATCCATTTCTGCCATGGATATCCCTGCAGCAACAGATCACTGAAATAGTAATATATTGCTCGCTGAGAACAGTGAACATCACAGCATTATTCTTAGTGGCCTGTTACTGCAGAAGCATCAGAGAATGAATCACAAAAGAACTGGCACATCTGCCATTACCCTGCATGGCCACGTTAACTGACTCTGCTTCTACCTGATCACCTGTGTATAACCCTGGCATGTTCCTGATCCTTCTTCTGCTTCTGGTTGACCCTCCCTGCATGAATACTGGCCTGGCTCCTGACTCTGTTTCCTGTTTTGCCCTGCTGTCAAGCATAGCCTGGTACTTCTGAGGGACAGCTGGTCCTGCAGCTCTTCCTGCTTTTAGAGCCGTCATCTGGTGGTGAACATCATCTCAGTCATTCAGGCAACTACAGCTGGCAACCCGTGGTTCTTTTGGTGTAGCATCTCCCGTTATCACTTTCAGGGGTGATCTGCACTCAGCCGCAAGGGTAGCCCTCTCAGCATTCCGGCCTCCGACCAGGTACGTGACAAGAAGTGCTTAATGGGGATGGGGGACTGGATAGGTTCTCCACTGCCATTATTATACATGATTTATTTAGCACCAACAGCTGAAATAAGTTATTTTCCATGCTATGGTAAAACAGGTGTGGCTGCTGCCTACCCCCAAAGCTCCACAGAGTGGAGTGGGTAAGAAAGATGAAAGGAAAGGGGAGGTAAAATGGCGCTGCCCAAATCTAATAAGTGGTTGTGTTAAAGCTGGGAAAATAAAATAAAACCGTCTAATAACGTGTCCTATGTCTTAAAATCACACAAACATTGTTAGTGTTAAATTGTATGAGTGCTCAATATAACATTTGCAATCCTGGATGACTCATTACAAGTTCCATAAACCAAAAAATACACATATAATGTGCTCAGTTTGCTTATTGTGCAAACAGTGTCCATACAAAATATTTGTTCATAAAAATTGGATTAAACTCCGTATATATATATATATATATATATATATATATATATATATATATATATATATATATATATATATATATATATATATATATATATATATACATATATATATATATATATATATATAAATAAAATAATCCATTGGTGTAAACCAAAAAAAAAAATCACAGTTCAAAAAATATAATAACTTCCAAAGTGATTTGTGCATGGATAAACAATATCTCTTGGTGAAAAATTAGGTGAATTCCACACGTGCTCCCTTCTCAGTTCCACACTCACCAGAGAGATGTACCCCTGCAGTGGTAAAGCGCATTCAAGCAGGGTTGTCTCCGGTCTCTTGTCTGGTGGTACCTCCTCCTCCAAGGTGGGTCTGGTTATTGGGTACACTCGCATATGGGTGGATGGAAATAAATGCTCCTCATAGCGTGAATCCATAAAAATTTATTTTGTTGGAATCGCACTTTCAATAGTGCTGCAGGGTCAGTACAAATACCACAGCAATAGATCTTGGACTACTTGCGTTCCACGGACTGGAAGTAACGTGATGTCGCTCCAAGCTCTGGCTTATGCGTTTCGTCATAAACGTCATCAGAAGCAGCCTATATGACGTAAGGTGGAGCTTGGAGAGCCCTCACGTTACTTCCAGTCTGTGGAATGCAAGGGGTCCCAGATCTATTGCTATGGTATTTGTACTGACCCTGCAGCACTATTGAAAGTGCGATTTGAAAACTTTGATTTGGAAAAAAATTCATTTTTATGGATTCACGTTATGAGGACCATTTCTTTCCATCCACACTTATTTGAGAGTACCCAATAACCAGACCCACCGTGGAGGAGGAGATACCACCAGACAAGAGACCGGAGACAACCCTGCTTGAATGCGCTTTACCCCTGCAGGGGTACATCTTTCTGGTGAGTGTGGACTGAGAGGGGAGCACGTGTGGATTTCACCTAATTTTTCACCAAGAGATATTGTTTATCCAGGCACAAGTCACTTTGGAAGTTATTATATTTTTTACACTGATTTTTTTCTGGTTTACACCAGTGGATTCTTACATATTTACAGTATCTCACAAAAGTGAGTACACCCCTCACATTTTTGTAAATATTTTATTCTATCTTTTCAACACTTTTCAACAATGTTACATAGTTACATAGTAGGTGAGGTTGAAAAAAGACACAAGTCCATCAAGTCCAACCTATGTGTGTGATTATGTGTCAGTATTTCATTACATATCCCTGTATGTTGCGGTCATTCAGGTGATTATCTAATAGTTTCTTGAAGCTATCAATGCTCCCCGCTGAGACCACCGCCTGTGGAAGGGAATTCCACATCCTTGCCGCTCTTACAGTAAAGAACCCTCTACGTAGTTTAAGGTTAAACCTCTTTTCTTCTAATTGTAATGAGTGGCCACGAGTCTTATTAAACTCTCTTCTGCGAAAAAGTTTTATCCCTATTGTGGGGTCACCAGTACAATATTTGTAAGTTGAAATCATATCCCCTCTCAAGCGTCTCTTCTCCAGAGAGAATAAGTTCAGTGCTCGCAACCTTTCCTCATAACTAATATCCTCCACACCCTTTATTAGCTTTGTTGCCCTTCTTTCTACTCGCTCCATTTCCAGTACATCGCTCCTGAGGACTGGTGCCAAGAACTGGACAGCATACTCCAGGTGCGGCCGGACCAGAGTCTTGTAGAGCGGGAGAATTATCGTTTTATCTCTGGAGTTGATCCCCCTTTTAATGTCTTCCAACATCGAAGTATTAGATAATCTTCCAAACTGAAGATATTAAACATCAATTTCTGCAATGTAGCCAACAAGTCTACTCTCTATCACGATATACAACCAAGCAGGTGCATGCCAATATTCTGTTTGCTTTATTAGCAGCAGCTTGGCATTGCATGCCATTGCTGAGCCTATCATCTACTAGGACCCCCAGGTCCTTTTCCATCCTAGATTCCCCCAGAGGTTCTCCCCCCAGTGTATAGATTGCATTCATATTTTTGCCACCCAAATGCATTATTTGACATTTTTCTACATTGAACCTCATTTGCCATGTAGTCGCCCACCCCATTAATTTGTTCAGGTCTTTTTGCAAGGTTTCCACATCCTGCGGAGAAGTTATTGCCCTGCTTAGCTTAGTATCGTCTGCAAATACAGAGATTGAACTGTTTATCCCATCCTCCAGGTCGTTTATAAACAAATTAAATAGGATTGGTCCCAGCACAGAACCCTGGGTAACCCCACTACCCACCCCTGACCATTCAGAGTACTCCCCATTTATCACCACCCTCTGAACACGCCCTTGTAGCCAGTTTTCAATCCATGTACTCACCCTATAGTCCATGCCAACGGACTTTATTTTGTACAGTAAACGTTTATGGGGAACTGTGTCAAATGCTTTTGCAAAATCCAGATACACCACGTCTACGGGCCTTCCTTTATCTAGATGGCAACTCACCTCCTCATAGAAGGTTAATAGATTGTTTTGGCAAGAATGATTCTTCATGAATCCATGCTGATTACTGCTACTGACATCATTCTTATTACTAAAATCTTGTATATAGTCCCTTATCATCCCCTCCAAGAGTTTACATACTATTGATGTTAGGCTAACTGGTCTGTAATTCCCAGGGATGTTTTTTGGGCCCTTTTTAAATATTGGTGCTACATTGGCTTTTCTACAATCAGCTGGTACCATTCCAGTCAATAGACTGTCTGTAAAAATTAGGAACAACGGTCTGGCAATCACCTGACTGAGTTCCCTAAGTACCCTCGGATGCAAGCCATCTGGTCCCGGTGATTTATTAATGTTAAGTTTCTCAAGTCTAATTTTAATTCCGTCCTCTGTTAACCATGTAGGTGCTTCCTGTGTTGTGTCATGAGGATAAACACTGCAGATTTGGTTACTGAAGCCCCCCGATTCACTGGTGAATACTGAGGAGAAGAATAAATTCAATACCTTTGCCATCTCCCCATCCTTTGTAACCAGATGTCCTTCCTCATTCTTTATGGGGCCAATATGGTCTGTCCTGCCTTTTTTACTGTTTACATACTTAAAGAATTTCTTGGGATTTTTTTTGCTCTCCTCCGCTATGTGTCTTTCATGTTCTATCTTAGCCGTCCTAATTGCACCCTTACATTTCTTATTGCATTCTTTATAAAGTCTGAATGCTGAAGACGATCCCTCCACCTTGTATTTTTTGAAGGCCTTCTCCTTTGCTTTTATATGCATTTTTACATTGGAGTTAAGCCATCCAGGATTTTTGTTCGCTCTTTTAAATTTATTACCCAATGGGATACATTGGTTAATGCCCTTATTTAATATGCTCTTAAAGCAAACCCATCTCTTCTCTGTATTCTTTGTTCCTAATATTTTATCCCAATTTATGCCTTTTAGCAAGGTTTGTAGTTTAGGGAAGTTGGCTCTTTTGAAATTCAGTGTCTTTGTATTCCCTTTATGTTTCCTATTTGTGTGATTTATACTGAAACTAATTGACCTGTGATCGCTGTTACCTAAATTGCCCCGTATTTCCACATCTGTGATCAGGTCTGTATTGTTGGTAATCAGTAGATCCCGTAATGTTTTATTTCTAGTTGGTGCGTCTACCATCTGACCCATAAAATTGTCCTGCAAGACATTAAGGAACTGGCGAGCCTTAAATGAATGCGCGGTTCCCTCCGCCCAGTCTATGTCTGGATAATTAAAATCCCCCATTATGATAACACTTCCCATCCTTGCTGCTAATCCAATTTGTGATAGGAGATCAGTCTCCACTTCCTCCCTCAGGTTAGGGGGCCTATAGCATACTCCCAGTATTATTTTCCCCTTAGCTTCAGCCCTTTGGAGCTCTACCCATAAGGATTCCACCTCCTCACTAGCTCCCTCAGTGATGTCATCTCTCACATTCACTTGTACATTATTATTGATATATAGGCATACCCCTCCCCCTTTTTTAACCTCTCTATCCTTGCGTTATAGGGTATACCCTTGAATGTTTGCCAGCCAATCATGAGAGCTGTTGAACCAGGTCTCTGAAATTCCCACAAAATCCAAATCCTCCTTGTACAACAGTATCTCTAGTTCACCCATCTTGTCCGCCATGCTCCTGGCATTGGTGAACATGCCACATAGTTTAGACCGGTCGCATATTGTCCTCGTATTGGGTGTTTCAAGATTGCAACTAGGACTTGCTACTATACTCACCTTGTGTTTTTGTGCTTTGGTTAACCTACCACTAATGCCCCCAATACTACCCTCTGGAATATCTTCCGTGCTGGCTATCACTGTCTCTGGACCCTCCCCCCCATCGCCTAGTTTAAAAACCCCTCTAACTTTTTTGGCCATCTTCATTCCCAGCAGATCTGCACCCTCTTCATTTAGGTGCAGTCCGTACCTTCTATAGTACCGGTTACCGACTGAGAAGTCGGCCCAGTCCTCCAGGAACCCAAACCCCTCCTTACTACACCAGCTCTTCAGCCACTTGTTTACTTCCCTAATCTCCCTCTGCCTTTATGGTGTGGCTCGATGTACCGGTAGTATTCCTGAGAACACTACCTTGGAGGTCCTTTTCCTCAATTTAGCACCTAAGTCCCTAAAATCGTTCTTTAGGACACTCCATCTGCCTCTGACTTTGTCATTGGTGCCAACGTGCACTATGACAGCCGGGTCTTCCCCAGCCCCTCCCA
This sequence comes from Aquarana catesbeiana, assembly GCF_042186555.1. NCBI lineage: Eukaryota > Metazoa > Chordata > Amphibia > Anura > Ranidae > Aquarana > Aquarana catesbeiana. Next base: position 36,265,028 of record NC_133336.1, read on the forward strand.
GTAATCTGGCCACAAGATCCGTGATGTGCCGAACCCGAGCGCCCGGTAGACAACATACTGTTCGGCGCTTCAGGTCATGGTTACAGATTGCCCTCTCTGTCCTTCTAAGAATTGAGTCCCCTACCACCAGAATCTGTCTTTCCTTTCCCTTTGCTGCCCCCCCCCCACTCTCACTGGAGGAGTTCTTCCCCTGGCAGCTAGGAGAGTCCCTCATCTCCAGCAGTGCTGGTCCCTGACTGGTTTCACCAATGTCACTCAATGGAGCGTACTTATTGGGATACTCCAGTCCTGGATCGGCCTCTCTGGCACTTCCCCCTCTACCCCTCCTGACTGTCACCCATCTACTCTTTGCTAGTGCCTGCACCTCTTTGTCTCCACCCGCCTCTGTGCTGGCCCCTGCCGGCACCTGCCGTGTACGTTCCTGGCTCACCTTTAGTATGGAGGGACTTCTCAGTGCTGACAGTTGCTTCCCCAGATTCAGAACCTGGGCTTCCAGGGAAACAATGTGCTTACATTTTGCACAGCAGTATTCGCACTCTATCGGATGATCAAGGAACGCATACATGCGGCAAGATGTACAAAGAGTCGCCTCTCCACACCCGCCGGGCATCGTACCTATTAAATTTAGTGAGGATTTGGGGATTTTACCCTGTCCAAATTACCTAACAGCTAGCTTCCTGGCACTAATACTCAAGACAATACACAGGTACACAACAAGACAATACACAGGTACTCACAGACCTACGTGCAATCGCAGAACAGTCGCAGACCTACGTGCACTCGCACAATGTGACACAATGTGCACAATGTGACAACACTGAAGAAATGACACTTTGCTACAATGTAAAGTAGTGAGTGTAAAGCTTGTATAACAGTGTCAATTTGCTGTCCCCTCAAAATAACTCAACACACAGCCAGTAATGTCTAAACTGCTTGCAACAAAAGTGAGTACACCCCTAAGTGAAAATGTCCAAATTGGGCCCAATTAGCCATTTTTCCTCCCTGGTGTCATGTGACTCGTTAGTGTTACAAGGTCTCAGGTGTGAATGGGGAACAGGTGTGTTAAATTTGGTGTTATCGCTCTCACTCTCTCATATTGGTCACTGGAAGTTCAACATGGCACCTCATGGCAAAAAACTCTCTGAGGATCTGAAAAAAAGAATTGTTGCTCTACACAAAGATGGCATAGGCTATAAGAAGATTGCCAATACCCTGAAACTGAGCTGCAGCATGGTGGCCAAGACCATACATCAGTTTAACAGGACAGGTTCCACTCAGAACAGGCCTCGCCATGGTCGACCAAAGAAGTTGAGTGTACATGCTCAGCGTCATATTGAGAGGTTGTCTTTGGGAAATAGATGTATGAATGCTGCCAGCATTGCTGCAGAAGTTGAAGGGGTGGGGGGTCAGTCTGTCAGTGCTCAGATCATACGCCACACACTGCATCAAATTGTTCTGCACGGCTGTCGTCCCAGAAGGAAACCTCTTCTAAAGATGATGCACAAGAAAGCCCGCAAACAGGCAAGCAGACTAAGGACATGAATTACTGGAATCATGTCCTGTGGTCTGATGAGACCAAGATAAACTTATTTGGTTCAGATGGTGTCAAGCGTGTGTGGTGGCAACCAGGTGAGGAGTACAAAGACAAGTGTGTCTTGCCTACAGTCAATCATGGTGGTGGGAGTGTCATGGTCTGGGGCTGCATGAGTGCTGCCAGCACTGGGGAGCTACAGTTCATTGAGGGAACCATGAATGCCAACATGTACTGCGACATACTGAAGCAGAGCACAGGGCCACAGGGCAGTATTCAAACATAATAATGACCCCAAACACACCTCCAAGACGATCACTGCCTTGCTAAAGAAGCTGAGGGTAAAGGTGATGGACTGGCCAAGCATGTCTCCAGACCTAAACCCTATTGAGCATCTGTGAGGCATCCTCAAATGGAAGGCGGAAGAGCGCAAGGTCTCCATCATCCTCCAACTCCGTGACGTCGTCATGGAGGAGTAGAAGAGGACTTTATTGGCAACCTGTGAAGCTCTGGTGAAGTCCATGCCCAAGAGGGTTAAGGCAGTGCTGGAAAATAATGGTGGCCACACAAAATATTGACAATTTGGACATTTTCACTTAGGGGTGTACTCACTTTTGTTGCCAGCGGTTTAGACATTATTGGCTGTGTGTTGAGTTATTTTGAGGGGATAGCAAATTTACACTGTTATACAAGTTGTACACTCACTACTTTACATTGTAGCAAAGTGTCATTTCTTCAGTGTTGTCACATGAAAAGATAGAATAAAATATTTACAAAAATGTGAGGGGTGTAATATATATATATATATATATATATACTGTAACTAATAAGCTAATATATATAAATATACAGTAAATACACACATACAGTGCATCCGGAAAGTATTCACAGCGCTTCCCTTTTTCCACATTTTGTTATGTTATAGCCTTATTCCAAAATGGATTAAATTAATTAATAATGATGACAACATGAAAGAAGTTTTTTTTTGAAAGCATTGCAAATTTATAAAAAAATAAAAAATCCCATGTACATAAGTATTCACAGTCTTTGCTCAATACTTTGTTGAAGCACCGTTTGCACCAATTACAGCCTCAAGTCTTTTTGAGTATGATGCTACAAGCTTAGCACAACTATTTTTGGGCAGTTTCTATTCTTCTTTGCAGTACCTCTTGAGCTTCATCAAGTCGGATGGGGAGCGTTGGTTCACAGCCATTTTTAGATGTCTCCAGAGATGTTCAAGTCTGGGCCACTCAAGGATATTCACAGAGTTGTCCCATAGCCACTCCTTTGTTATCTTGGCTGTGTGCTTAGGGTCATTGTCCTGTTGGAAGATGATGCTTCACTCCAGTCTGAGGTCCAGAGCGCTCTGAAGCAGGTGATCATCAAGGATGTCTCTGTACAGTGCTGCATAAATCTTTCCCTCAATCCTGACTAATCTCCCACTTCTTCCATTTATGGATGATGGAGACCACTGGGCTCATTTGGACCTTCAATGCTGTAGAAATTTTTCTGTACGATTCTCCAGATCTGTGCCTCAATACAATCCTGTCTCAGAGGTCTACAGACAGTTCCTTGGACTGCATGGCTTGGTTTGTGCTCTGACATGCACTGTTAACTGTGGGACTTTTTATAGGCAGGTGTGTGCTTTTTCAAAGCATGTCCAATCAACTGAATTTACCACAGGTGGACTCCAGTCAAGTTGTAGAAACATCTCAGGGAAGATCAGTGGAAACAAGATGCACCTGAGCTCAATTTTGAGTGTCATGGCAAAGGCTGTGAATACTTATGTACATGGGATTTTTTTTCGTTTTTTATTTTTATTAAATTTTCAAAGATTTAAATAATGAATTTAATCCATTTTGGAATAAGTCTGTAACATAACAAAATGTGGAAGCGCTGTGAATACTTTCCGGATGCACCGTACACACACAGTAAGATCACCATTTCAGTATTTAGCCAGTTAATAGTCCTTTTGTCTAAATAATGCATTTTGAGCACTTGATGTTTTGCTGTATACAAATTGCAGACTATGTTGTTATGGGTCATTTTCCTTTTACATAATCGGCTTCAGTGTTGGTTATCTGATGGAAAAACTACATATTTTAGTCTCTGAAGAGCAATGCAAACAAATGACTTGTCATATATTATAATATTACAATGGAGGCATGAAGTACATTTTCCACATCTCCGAGAGTGATCGTATCAATGTTCTCCAGCACATAACTAAATGTATTGACTTGATGGACATCTAGAAAGTCTGCCATTACCAACTAAAGCCATTCAATGCTAAAATGTACGGTAGCTAAAAGCTTTCTCGGTTTCACAACAAGTTTAGAATTTCTTTTGTGCCCAAACATGCTAATGCGTTAATTTTCTCCAGAGAGAACACATAATAGAGCTTTTTGTCCAACAAAACATCAACAAGTACAACTCTAACAAATAATAGCCTTTAGCAATCACTCCTTAGCTTCCATAAAACAGCCACTCACGGTATATAAAAAGGTGAATGAAGCCATTATGACAAGACACAGGAAAAAAATAGGTATGATAAAGGAACATTTCAAAAGTGCATGCAATTTGCAGTACTTTGATTTTCTTATGCATTAAGGAAACATCTTGCTTCTTAGCTAGTCAGTGCAGTTGTAAGGACTTAAAGTACCCTTACCTTGTAAAACCACACATTCAGTTTAACATAGAAATGAAAGGTAAAACGTGTGAGAATATATATAAAAAATATATAAATACCTAATACATTTTAAAATTTTTTTTAAGTGTTCATATAATCTCTGTTCTCAGCTGCACAAGGGGCTTGGAGAGGTCGGGGTGGGGAAACAGCAATACACTGATCTTCCCAGAGAATGGCTGTGTGTGTGTGTGTGTGTGTGTGTGTGTGTGTGTGTGGGGGGGGGGGGGGGGGATTGTCAGACCAATAGCGGACAGGCATGCTGTTCTTTCGGTACAGCCAGAAAACTGACCATGTTTGGAAGGCTGTGCTGTCATGCCTGATGTGGTCAGTTTAACCTGTTGCCACCCGCCCACCGTCATATGATGTCATGGACTTTGAGCGGGGATATCTGAACGATGCCTGTAGCTACAGACATCATTCAGATATTGTCGTTTTCAGCCAGCGACTCCCTACACCATACCATAAGAACGATCATAGCAGCTGTTCCACCACTTGATCGTTCTTACGGGAGGCGAGAGGGGACGTCCCGCCACCTTCCGGTGCTTCTACCGACTCACCGTTACGATCGGTGTGTTGGAGAACGGATCCGTCAGCCCCGGATGTTGATCATAGAGATTTCCGGCGGACCAGATGGTCGCCGGAGTCTCTATGATCGTCGGAGGCCGGGCGCGATGTTATGACGTCACACCCGGCCTCTGCATTTAAAAAACCATTGACGCTTCAGCTGGGAAGCCGTGATCGGTTTATTTTTATCTTTTTATTTCAGGTTTCCCAGCCTAGTGGTGAGATGTGGGGTCTTATTGACCCCATATCTCACTGTAAAGAGGACCTGTCATGTCATATTCCTATTACAAGGGATGCTTACATTCCTTGTTTTAGGAATAAAAGTGATCATTTTTTTTTTCAAAAAAGTGTCAAACAAAAAAAAAGAAAGTACAGTATAATTAACAATAATAATAAAAAAAAAAAATTAAAAGCAGCCCTGTCCCCGTGTGCTTGCACGCAGAAGCGAACGCATACGTAAGTCCCGCCCAGATATGAAAAAGGTGTTCAAACCATACATGTGAGGTACCAACACGAACGTTGGTGCAAGAGCAATAATTTTGTCCCTAGACCTCCTATATAACTCAAAACATGTAACCAGTAAAAAAAATTCAAGCGTCATCTATGGGGATTTTTAAGTACCGAACGTTGGCGCCATTCCACGAGCGTGTGCAATTTTGAAGCGTGACATGTTAGGTATCTATTTACTCGGCGTAACTTCATCTTTCACAATATGCATTGGGCTAACTTTACTGTTTTGGTTTTTTTTTTTTTTAAAGCACAAAACTGTTTTTTTCCAAAAAAAAAAGGCGTTTGAAAAATTGCTGCGCAAATACTATGCGAGATAAAAAGTTGCAACAACCGCCATTGTATTCTCTAGGCTCTTTGCTAAAAAAGCATATATAATGTTTGGGGATTCTATGTAATTTTCTAGTAAAAAAAAATAGGATTTTTAAAAACAGCTTACCTGTTAAATCCTTTTCTTGGAGTACATCATAGGACACAGAGCCTTAAGTAATTACTTGGTGGGTTATGGGCCTACCTTCAGGTGTTGACACTGGTATAACCAATACAGAGGGGCGGGAGCTCTGTGTCCTATGATGTACTCCAAAAAAAGGATTTTACAGGTAAGCTGTTTTAAAAATCCTATTTTCTTTATCGTACATCATAGGACACAGAGCCTCAAGTAATTACTTGGTAGGATGTCCCATAGCAATGCTACTTGAGGGGAGGGCACCCCCAGACCTTGAGGAATTATACTGCTGCCTGCAGCACACTGCGCCCGAAGGCGATATCCTCATTCCATCTTACATCTACTTGATAAAATTTTGTAAATGTATGCACTGAAGATCAAGTCACGGCCTTGCAGATCTGAGACATGGAGGCCTGGTGACGCACTGCCCAAGAAGCACCAACTGCTCTGGCAGAGTGCGCCTTAACTTGAAAAGGGGGAATCTTTCCCTTTAAATCATAAGTTTGAATTATAACCTGCCGAATCCACTTAGCCACAGTGGATTTTGACGCTGCCTGTCCTTTTTTAGGACCCGCTGGCAGAATAAATAAGACATCGGTCTTACGAAACTGAGCAGTTTTCTTTAAATAGATCTTCACTGCTCTCACCACATCAAGACAATGTAGTGACTTTTCTTCTTTGGAACATGGTTTTGGAAAAAACGATGTCAGGACAATATCTTCATTCAGATGAAAGCCTGAAACCACTTTTGGCAAAAAGCCTGAACGAGGGCGTAACACCACTCTGTCCTCATGAATACCAAATATGGCTCTTTACAGGAAAGAGCCGCCAATTCTGAAACCCTCCTTGCTGAGGATATAGCAACCAAAAATATCAGCTTCCTAGTCAGAAGGACTAAGGGAACATGCTGTAATGGTTTAAATGGCGGTTTTTGTAACACTGACAAAACTAAATTCAAGTCCCAAGGGCTTAAAGGTGATTTAACTGGTGGATTAATCCGCATCACTCCTCGCATGAAACCCCGGACTAAAGAATGCATAGCAAGTGGTCTTTGAAATAAAATGATAAGGCTGAGACTTGGCCCTTAATAGTACTCAGGAGCAACTTCATCTCTACTCCTACTTGTAGAAAGGCAAGAATTCTGCCTATAATATATCTCCGAGGGTGCCAACCCTTGGATTCACACCAGGAAACGTAAGCTTTTCAGACTCTATAATATATAGCTCTAGAAGCTGGCTTCCTAGCATTAAAGTAGAAATAACTGCCCTGGAAAGCCCATGTCTTTTCAGAATGTGGGTCTCAATAGCCAGGCCGTTAAATTTAGCATTCGTAAAGTAGGATGGAATATCGGCCCCTGTGAGAGCAGGTCTGGCCTTAGTGGAAGGGACCACAGATCCTCCACTGCCATCTTTACGACCTCTGCATACCATGACCTTCTGGGCCATGCTGGTGCTGCCAGAATTACCGGTTTTCTTTCCAGCTTGATCCTGCAAAGAAGTCAAAGCAGCAACTGAACAGGGGGAAATGCATAGATCAGTAAAAGCTGATCCCACAGTATCATCAACGCATCTGTTCTGCATGCGAATGGATCCTTTGTTGTGGACACAAAGTTGACTAACTTTATGTTGCACTGGATGCTAGAAGATCTACATCTGGAGTCCCCCATCCTTAACAAACAGCCTGAAACATGTCGGGGTGAATAGACCATTCCCCTGGGAATAATCTGCTGGCGGCACATGTAGTGCGCGTGCCAATTCTCTATTCCCGGAATGAAGCCTGCCGATGGGCACGGAATATTTATTTCTGCCCAAGTTAGAATATGGTTCACTTCTCTCTGTACTGAGAGATTCTTGGTGCCCCTTTTGGTGATTGAATCTCTAGGATGTTGATGGGCAAGGCTCTTTCGGTTCTTGAACACTGTCCTTGGACAGTTGTCTTCTCTGTCATTACCACTTTCCAGATAAGTGGTCTGAAGGATTTACCCCTTAGGACATTCTTTAGTAACCACCAATTGAGGCTTTGGGACACCCTTGGGGACAACCGCATTGGCAAGTCCAAAGCTTGGATCGTTTTGTTCCATAAAAATAGAATACTGTTTTGCAACAGTCTCGAATGGAACTGGGCAAAGGGAACTGCTTCGAATGAAGCCACCATCCTTTCTAACAACTCATGCAAAGGTGAATGGAGGGACCTCCTTTTGACCTTACCATCCGCACCAACTCTTTTATAGAGTGGTGTTTTTTTTTGTTTTTTTGTTTTTTTCCTCTGGGCAAGAAGACCCTTTTTCTGGGCTGTATCTATGATCAGACCCAAATACTGCAGCCCTTTTTTAGCGATTTTAATGGAGACTTTACTAGGTTGAGAATGCAACCCAGACCTTTCCAGGTAACTGGTTGTAATGCGTACACCTTACTCCGAACAGCGATTGGTCCATTAGCAATAGATCGTCTAGGTATGCCAAGACTGTTTAAGCCCTGTGCCCTTGACCTGGCTACAGGTGGGGCTAGCACCTTTGTGAACACTCGAGATGCTGTAGCTAGCTCGAAGAGCAAGGCTATAAACTGAAATGCTGCTGTTCTACTTTGAACCGCAGAAACCTTTGTTGAGCGGGAAATATATGGACATGCAGATATGCGTCCCTGATACCGATAGGCGCTAGAAGTTTTCCTCCTTGCAGGATAGAAACTACTGACTTGATCGACTCCATAGAAAGGAGCAGATCTTCAGGAACTGATTTAGATTCTTTCAGATCTAGAATGGATCTGTTGAATTTCTGCGTGGCTCTGTACATGTACAGGAAACGCATGAAAAAGGCAGTGAAGGTTCCAAGGAACCTAAGAAAAAACAGAACTATCAGCTGACTCTACTAGAGGTAGCTTGAAAGAGGCACAAATCATCTCTGTAAGAGGTTTGTACCAGCAATTTCTCAGATTGCGAGGCTGAAAAATAGTTCAACTCTAGTTGTCTCCTCTGAAGAGGAGTACTTGGTTTGCCTTTCTTCCCGATTACCTGAGGGTAATCCTTCATCCTCTACCACTGTTTCCTTGATAAGGGATCTCAGGTGGGGGAGGGGATCTAACACGCTTCCCATCCTTGGATAGTGGATGCGATTAAAGTCGCTAATTTTCCTTCTAGGCCCTGCAGGGCGGAGGAAAAACACATCTTCACTCACGTATACAGGGGCTGAATATTTTCTCCTCTTAGGCTCAGTTTTAACTATTGCAACCCCAAAGTTGCATGATTTTACCGTGATCCTTTGCCGCCGAGAATACGTCGGGGCGTGATTTTGATGCGACAGGACACAATGCCTGTGTATTCTAGAGATTTATGGACCTCAAGTCGCATCAAAGTGGTACCAAAGTAGTGCAGGGACTACCTTGAAGTCGCACAGATCTGAACATTATTTCTTGGAATTCATGCCCTAGAGTCTGACGGTGGAGGCCGTCACCGCTGCCTAGAGGCAGCTGCCCCTGCGCAGGGGAAGGAATCTGTTTAAGTGACTTGTCCCAGGTCACAAGGAGCCAACGTGAGGACGAGGTCCCACGTCTTTCAGGAAGCCTCCCATGGCTACGCTGGTCATCAGAGTAGTTAACCTGTGAGGAGTGGCTCCTTCACTAGTGAACGCCGACATGTGGATCTGAAGCCATATCAGTCAGGAAGTCTCCCATGGCTGCACTGGCCGTCAGAGTACTTAACCTGTGAGCTGTTGTGGCTTCACTTTAAATCCTTCTACTGGACAAAAGAGCTTTACTGCTAGAAATCATTTGGATGTATTTCACCAAACCTTCCCCAATGAAAAGGGAATCTAGTCAGATACCCTTTTTTGCAAGATGCTTCGGCTGACCAACCCTTTTAACCACAGGGTCCTAAGCATGTGTTTTAGCACAAGCACAAGGCGAGACGCTTGGTGGATAGGGTCTTTTATGGCATCTATGGCGCCATTGGTAGGAGGATGTTAACAAAAAAATTCCAACTCCTTATCTGTTGGATGCTTAAGCAATTATGCATCTTGATGCTGAAAATCGCAGCGTCTACTGCTGGTACTTTCCAACCTTTGTGAATTTTTCCTCCATGATAGAGAACTGAGAAATTCTTTGGAGGGAAAAACTGCTTATCCAGATGATCCCATTCAGCATAAATAAGGGCTGTAAAAAGGTTTTTTTTTTTTTAAACCAAAGAAGGGACCTAGACTTTCAGCTTACTCTGTTAGGAGTAGTATAAAAAGTGGAATGAACCATCTCTGTAAGAGTTTGTACCATCAATCTGTCAGATTGTGAGGTTGCATAAGGTTCATTAACTGTTGTTTCCTCCACAGAGGAAAATTTGGCTTGTTTTCCCCCGTGATCACCTGAGGATAACACCTCATCCTGTGCCCACTGTTCCCTTGGAAAAAGGGGTTTTAAGTGGGGGATCTAGCATGCTTCCTATCCTCTTGGATGGAGAACGCGATTAAAGCCGCTAATCTTCCTTCTAAGCCCAACAGGGCAGAGGAGAATTCATCTTCAGTCACATAACAGGGGCTGAAGTGTGAGAAGCAGTTGCACCACCAATTGCTTCCAATGACTCACCCTGGCTTGCCATGTCAGGTATCTCCGGAGAGGATGACAGTGTGGAGGCATGACTGGAGTTCCCAGCGCCTGGGGGTGGAATCCTTGGTACCTTTGTGGTACACTGGAAATCAAATGTGCTAAGCACAACAGCAGAGGCACTTTAACAAATGATGGTATTTGCTGAACAATAGTTTTAGCAAAAGAAAACAATGTCACCATAAGGATCAACCTTTGATACTGAGTACCATAATATTTCCTGTGCTGGAAATGCCTGTTTACACACCTTTACATGCCCAGCGCTCCTGTGTCTCTTAGTGTGACAGACTTCTGTCTTCAGCATATGAACTGAGAGCGTCTGTGTTAAGCCTCAGGTGAGAACCTGATTACACATAAGTGTCAGCTGTTACCGCACCTCTCCAGGAGGAGAGGGGAGGGGGAGGGGAATTTTTATCAGCAGTGTTTGTTAAGCTCCTAGTTTTAAAGGAAGACTTCACTTTATACAAAAAACTGCTGCTGTAACCCCTTTAGATCCCTCAGAAGAGGAACACCATCTGTTCAATTAAGAACTCCCCTCTGGCTGCAGGGACCACACCCGCTGCTATAGCCAGACACAGAGCTGCTGAAAAAGCATCGTACTAGGCAAGTGTAATATACTCCCTCTAGAGGAGACATTTTAAGGCATACAGGTATACATTTTATATATATCCAAACAAGGGATTGCTGCACAAACCGTATCATGCATGATCTTCTGATGAAGGGCGTTATCTACAATAGCCCGAAAACGTTTATTATGGATGCCTGATTTTATGGATGTCGTGGTGATGTCCTTTTGAAGATTTCATAATAAATATGGTTTGTGCAGCAATCCCTTGTTTGGATTTTTGTATATATATATATATATATATATATATATATGTATTTTTTGGAGAAAGGCATAGGTGGACTTTTTACAGTTCCTAGGCTTCTCCCCTTACCTTATCCTCGCTGCAAGATACTGCTGATTTAACAGACAGATCCAACCTTCACCCATCACGACGGGCAGCGTAGTTAAACTTTCAAAGACTGGGGCCCTTTTTAAAGGGGTTCCGCTCCTTTGGACCTGTATAGCACCCCTCTGGAACAACTTTAGGTAATATGAAAAACCAAAAAGAGTCCTGGTTCCTAGGGTCCAGCTGCTTACAGGCAAAATCTCGTTCTTCAATGCAAGACCCAGGTACCATCCTATGGCCTCAGTGGCGAGGATGGACCCTGTTGTGGAGGTTTTTTAAATCCAGCATGGATCCCTCCCTGGAGCTCCTCAGAGCACATCTTCACTCATTACCAACACCTTAGACACTGGCGAAAAAACTGAGGACTCCTGGAAGGAGGAGGGGTTATATAGGAGAGTCAACTTCCTGTATTGTCAACACCTGAAGGTAGGCCCATAACCCACCAAGTAATTACTTGAGGCTCTGTGTCCTATGATGTACGATAAAGAAATGATGATTTTTACATGTAGGAGAGAAATGTCAGAATTGGCCTGGCAGGAACACCAGGAATTTCACACAAAGGAAGCAATACAAAGAGAACGGGATGCTTTTTAACACAAGTAAATTACCCAACATACATATAGCAGGAACATGAAATGTTGGGTTAAGATATACTTTAGGCACAGCTGTTTAATGTCAGTGACTATTAAAAGTACAATACGTAGCAGTTCAGCATTTAAAACCAAACTCTAACTTTCCAAATAAAAATCTAGTTCTTCTCCCTCCTCCTCCCTGTACCTAAATTTCAATACATTTAAGTATTTGTACCTTAATTATGAGCCATTTCAGTGCAGTCACATGACAAGCCTTCTCATGCTTTTTTTCTCTAGGGTTGGGGAGTGGGTGGCCTTCAAAGTTACATAGAGTGGTGCTCATTCTGATGAATGAATGCTGTTCTGAGTGGCAGTCCACCATGAGCCCAAGCTGTGATGACAATGGGGCCAGGGGAGTATTATGATAGTCTGGGTGCACAGGAAAAGATTGGAAGACATAGGGCAGTAATTACTGTCAGAGGATGAATCAGAGAGCATTGCCAGATAATGGCCATGGTAAGTAGTAGATTTAAAACTTTTTTTTTTACCAACTAGAGACCAAAAATATATTTTTTAAAAATAATCCAAGCAGGATTTGGGCTTCAAAGATGACGTTTAGTCAAAAATGATTTTTTTACCCCCCTATAGCTGTAGTCACATCACATACATATAATGAAGTATGTCCTAGGTCATGCAGGCTGCTGCTTCATGTAGAAAACGTCTCTGTAGGGTGCCCGGTCCTCTTCCTCATATTAAACTTCCAGCACAGCAGGGGTTAATAGCTTAGGGTCTTTAGGCAGAAATGCAGTCAAGATGATCTGAAGGGGACCAGCCCCCTCCTCCCTTGTCATCTATTAAGAAAAGTCCATGCATTGTTTTCACTTAATGTAACATGGTCTCTGAATGGGGGGAGAATCCTGTCCTTCACCAGACTCTCTCCCATTTACAGATCATGTTACATTCAGTGTAAACAATGCACAAGCTTTTATTAAGGGATGAGAGGTGTGGAGGGTGCAGGTCCCTCTTGGACTGTCTTGAATGCAGAAACCTGAAAATTCAAAGCTATTAACCCTCACAGCACTGGAAGTTCAACACCAGGAAGAGGACAGGGCTCCCTGTGAGGCAGTGTACGCTGACTAGTGCAGTAGGCATAGGCTCTGCATATTCCTCTGAATGCAACACATACACGTGTACAAGTGTGTAATATACAGTACCATGCCCTCGGAAAGGATTCCACATAGCACTGCACACAAGTGGTTTGCCTATGAGTGGGAGGTCTGCCCTAATGTTTGATTCTTCACATGACCGCAGCCCTTGTTGGGTCCCAGCAATGATGAGCATGCCCTGGGCAAGGTGTAAACCCGCTGTTACAGCATATGATCCTTCTAGTCACCTGGTGTAGCCCAGAAGAAAAAAAAACAGAGGAGGTGCCCCTAGGATTTTATGGGCAAAGGATGTAGCCCAGAAGAACCCACCCCAGGGTAGGCCTCCTGTGTGACCCTTATGCTTAGTGAGAATGAGTTAATGGGGAACACATGGAGGAGAGGTCACCTGTCCATCACAAGATGCACACCCTACCCTTACAGGTATACTTTCTTTGCCCATGTTGCTGACAGCATGGGCATTTTTTGGGGGAACCCAACGGTCCAATGTGGATGCAGAAAACCGGCAACATCAGGGCACTTCTGTTGAACCCTCTTATGAAACTTGTGTGTTAGGGGCTTAGTGGTTGGGGGAATTCTTATTTGGTTCCCTGTGGTTGATATTCTTCTTTGAGAATTCAGGTATCTGCACAGGATTTGAGGTGGTGACCAGGATATTTAATATGTCTTGTGCACTTCTCCAGAACACTTGTTCTTGTCTCATGTAGCAGACTGCCAAATGGTAGATTTAACAGTCTTCATTTTCTCATAGAAAAATAGAGATCACAAAAAAGAAGTTATCTTTCTATTATGAATTACATTTTGGAGGAAGTCTTGAGTTAAAACATGAAATCCATTGACCTGTTTCATGATTTTATTAAGAAAGTTGTAAGAGTTTATAACTCTCTGGGGACTTGGTGGCTCTGTCCTATAACTTTTATTTTAATTGCTGCCTATACTGAATTGAAAAAAAGAAAAAAGAGTTTTATTCCTAGGCCAGTAAAAGGCAAGGTCAGCAGTGACCTTGTACAAGGTAAACTGCCCTCGGACACTAAAGGATATCGCAGAAGCACATTAGGATTTAAAATATGACATGTAAGTATGGAAAAATGTTCAACATGTTGATAGATGAGCGCTATCATACAAGCACCCAATTAGATAAACCACTTACATGTCTACATCAAAGACATCAGTCCGGCCTGTTGGCCTATGTAAATAACTAAAGTGTGCAAGGCAGACAGCAAAGGTAAAAGCATTTGCAGTGTACAAATGTTACAATCTCTAAAATCAATCAAAAATTATTTATGGTTAAATTGACCTTGAAAACATGCAGCCTATGTACTTATTGCATGTGTTACCATTTACCCTTAGCAAGTTTGAGCAGACAGCTTCCTTCATCCTTCCAACTTCTTCTCCTTCCATTCCATTTATTGCTTCATTGGTCTCTTCCACAGATCGATTCAAAAATTTGCACAATTTTTCCTGAATCAACAAATTCTTCTCAAAACACAGGTTATCGTATTTTTGTTGGGGAGCCTCGTAGTGAGTAAAATATGTTTTTACTGAAGTTGTATATAAAGTGAAACCAAAGTGACAATATGGCAATAGTATTACTTAGCTTTAGGTAATCACCTGTTTAAGTCCCAAGCGGTAAGCCACTATTCGGTCCACAGCGTCTGGATTCATCTGTGTCCACTGTAAACTGTATGAGTAGATGCTGGCTTTGCTCTGCCATAACGGATTGTAGGTGTCATAGTAGAATTCCGGAGGGTAGGCCTTTCCTACACAGAAGAAATTTGTAACAATTTATACATTTCCATGTTGCTGACTAATTTAATTGCACATTACAAAACACTTTAAGATACCGGTATGTGGGATATGTGCATACCCTGGGGGAATGTACTGTTCTAGAGTCATTATTAAACTCACACTATAGGAAATCTGAGTGGAAGCTGATAGACCTACCACTATGGTTTTTTAATTGTGGGAGAAAACATATACATTAAGGAAACTCACAAAAACACAAGGAGAGTACTAACTCCATACAGACAGTATTCTTTGGTGGCAAATAAAACAAGGAACCCACTTACCCTTTTACAACAAAGGGAAATCTGTACTGTGAGAAATATTTAGGCTGCCATTGCTGACCTCTCTAATAAAAATGCTAGTTGTCTGGCTATTGTATTTTCATGCTGATCCGCTGACTTCAGTCTTTTGTGTCTTTGACCCAGGACAACAATGAAGACTTCTAGTTTCTACACACATGTTCAAGGTCTTTGATTCAAAACTACTGTATCAGAGGCAGAAAACTGTCACTTTCAGAATGAGAACAGCAAAAGGAGCTTACAGAATTTCTACTGGTACAAGACTCTGTTAAGAAAGGCATATGTGTGAATCTGTAAATCATTGTCACTTTGTTGAACATGGAACAGTAGGCAGGTATAGTGTAATGCCATTGAGCCAAAATGCAAAAACTTTTCGAAAACAACAATGCTGTTATTGGACCATAGAAAGAGGAGGTAGGCAATCGCTGTGCATGTGACAAGATACATCGCCGACACTCTTTCTGTACTAGTCATCAAGCAACACCCGGCCTGACTTTAAGAAGTGTGTAATAATCACTATCCATTTGCATTCCATTTGGGCCACACAGAAAATACATATCTCATGTTCTTTTAGATATACAAATTAGGCATACTACAAATTATTTTGCGTGCTTTCAATGTATTCAACATTTTTTTTTATATTTAGAATAAACGTTGGCTAGAGAGTTTTATTGCACATTAAGGCTCCTTGCACACTGGTGTGCTTTTGCTGTGCTGTAAAGTGCATCAAAATTAATAAAAATATTTCCCTTTAAATCTTATGTAACTTTTCACATCAGTGTGCTGTGTGGAAAAGTCCTGCATGCAGAATCTCTGGTGCCCCTTTTCAAGGGGTTTTGCCCTGTTTCAAAAATGCACCTCCCATTGATTTTTATTGGAAATGCACCAAATACATATAATTTTTGTGCATTTTTTTGAGTCATGTATCAAAGTTTTTACAGGTGCATGCTGGGAGTCAGGATTCCAGAAAGCTCACCAAAAACACACATTGAAAACATGTTAAAAACATGATATGCGTTTTAGCAAAACTCTTACCGCATTTTTAAGCGCACCAAAATTAAAGCCTCTTGTTCAGTAATTTTCACTATTTGTCAAACATGGAAATTTGCATTGGAAAATAGCAAACCAACACACAATTCACTGTTCCAAAATGTTCAAGTACATAAAAATAACTGCATGCTACACTGCACTAAAATAATACAAAAATTAACCATTAAAAAGCAAAGAAAGAGAAACAGAATTAATAGATATTATAATGTCACTAGTGTAGCCTCAGTAAACGCCACCTCCATACCCTCAACCCCCTGTCCTAAACATTTATTAGCCTTAGGGCTTTATTTTCCTGATATTTAGAATTGTTTTCCTTTTGCCTTAAATTAATTGTGTGTTTCAACCAATATCCTGTAAAAAATATACATTTCAATGTTCAGCTCACATGAAAACTTGTTAGCATAATAATCTTTAGTGTGTTTTGTTTTATATGAAAAGGTTGACTTGTTGAAGTCGTTTCTCCTAATTTCTTTTTGTAGTTTATAAATTTGTGTCAATGAATTAGATCATGTTGTGAATTTCCATTTTTAATTCCTTTCCTTTATAATACCAATAACATTTATTTGATTTTTTTTTTTTTTAGAATGCTTTGAGAGTGTATCAATCATATTATTAATACATTAGGCCATTAAGGATTTTTTTTGGTGTGATATTAATATAACACAATGTATGTGTTCCATTTTCTAACATATAGCCAATACTCATTAATTCTTTTTTTAACAAAATATAAACCCGGAATATGTTCTAATAATATATTCCACATCTTAGGACAATCCAAAATGTCTGCTACAAACTTGGATGCAGGTAAAATTGCAAACAGTATAAAATGTAGTATTCCAAAGAGGATTTCCAAGGTTATAATGAATAAATAGTAAGCCGTCATGGTCTGGTAAAAAGGATTCTAACTGGCTGCAACGACTCAGCTGACAGAGAATCATGGGAATTCATCGTTTTCAACGTGTAAATATTTTTATATTATTGTAAAAATTATTTTTATATTATTTAATATTTTTATGGAGGAAATCAAAAGGAATCACAAAATATATTTTATTTTCTACTCATAGGTAAGTTGTCACTGGAAACAAGCTATCTCTATACAACCATCACCACCTTTGTGGTTAAATTCTGCTTTCCTCCTGCAAATAGGCAGTTGAGGTTGCCAGTCACTCTCTCGTAAAGGAGATCTGCACTTTGCAGTTGGTTGTCAAGGGATGACTTTGAGACTGTATGAGGTGTTAACATAACTGACATTTTTTTTTTAAGGAACCGATTACGATATCAGGTACAAATGCCAACTCACACTATGCCATCACTCAAAACATGTATAAGGATTTTAAAAATAAATAAAAATCTATGGTACTGAACTATAATCAAATATAATTGCTTAGTTAACTTTCTAGCTTAAAGTGTTTGTTAAGGCAGTGCACACAGCCACTGCCAGCCCCTCTGCTAGGATTACATGATGTATATACTATATGCCATTTTCTAAAATTCTTATTATAAATACTGTTTTTCTTACCCCAGATCAGCGGTCATGTGACCACCCGATGCTGTCTTCCTTCGCTGTATGTATTACAGAGGGAGGGGCTGAGCTCTCTCTATGATGTCTGCAGAGCGGTCACGTGACCTCTCTCTGTAATACAAACATCAGAGGAAGATAGCGGCGGGTGTGACTGCTGATCGGGGATAAGAAAAACTGTATTTATAAGAAGAAGTTTAGAGCAAAGCATATGGTATACTGCACATCATGTAATCCTAGCAGAGGGGCTGACAGTGATTGGGAGCAGTAATGTGAGAGCTGCTGGGAACGATGATAGAAGGGGAGGGGCGGGGCGGCTCACACACACAGATGACAGGCAGAGAGGGGAGGGGGGGCACAGGAGCAGAGAGGAGAGCTGCAGATAGCAGGCTGCGGATGATGGAAACTGACCACGGTGTCAGGGCTCAGCAGCCATGATGCACCGTGGTCAGTTTACAAGGGGAAGGGCAGAATCAACCAGGTGTTACAGGGGGCCAAATCACACACCACAAGTACTGTGCTGTATAACATGCTTTAAAGAAACAGGATCAATATTTTTTTATTTTTTTGTGTTAACAAACGTTTTGCCCACTGGGCACTTAAACCCCCTTAGCAACCAGACCAATTTTCACCTTTCAGTGCTGTCACACTTTGAATGACAATTACTCAGTCATGCAACACTGTACCCATATTCATTTTTGTCCTTTTTATCATACAAATAGTGCTTTCTTTTGGTGGTATTTAATCACCACTGGGGTTTTTTATATTTTGCGCTATAAATAAAAAAAAGAGACCAAAAATTGTTAAAAAATGTATTTTTCTTTGTGCCTGTGATAAAATTTTGCAAATTTGTAATTTTTCTTCATAAATTTTTGCCAAAGTTTATACTGCTACATATCTTTGGTAAAAATAACCCAAATCAGTGCATATTATTTGGTCTTTGTGAAAGTTTTAGAGTCTAAAAGCTATGGTGCCAATCAGTGAAAATAGATCACACCTGATCTCATTTCTTGAGACACCAACAAGCCAGGAAAGTATAAATATCCCCCAAATGACCCCTTTTTGGAAAGTAGACATTCCAAGGTATTTTGTAAGAGGCGTAGTGAGTTTTTCCCGATTTAATTTTTTCCCACAATTCTTTGCAAAATTAAGATTTTTTATTTTTATTTTTCACAAAATTGTCATATTAGCAGGTTATTTCTCTCACAGGGCATATGTATACTTACAACTACACCCCAAAACACATTCTGCTACTCCTGAGTATGGCCATACTACATGTGTGAGACTTTTTCACAGCCTGGCCACATACAGAGGCCCAACATGCAGGGAGCACCGTTAGGCATTCTAGGGACATAAATTACACATATAATTTCCTGACAACCTATCATACTTTTGAAGGCCCTGGAGCACCAGGACAATGGAAACACCCACACAATGACCCCATTTTGGAAAGAAAACACCCCAACATATATTTAATGAGGCCTAATGAGTCTCTTGAACATGTCATTTTTTTTCCACACGTTTTTGGAAAATGTGGAAAGAAAATGAAAATGCTTTTTTTCTACAAATTTTTTACACATTTTTACAGAACTAATGGGTGCTGATGAGGATCCACTGATAGGGTGGCACTGATGAGCACTTACTGATGGGTACTGTATTGGCACTAATGGGCACTGTAGAGCACAGATGTGACACTGATGGGGCACAGATGTGCACTGTAGAGCACTGATGGGGAACAGATGTAGCACTGCTGGGGCACTGTAGAGCACTGCTGGGCACAGATGTGGCACTGCTGGGTACTGATGTGGCACTGCTGGAGCACAGATGTAGCACTGCTGGGGCACAGATAAGGCACTGCTGGGCACAGATAAGGCACTGCTGGGCACAGATAAGGCACTGCTGGGTACAGATAAGGCACTGCTGGGTACAGATGTGGCACTGCTGGGGCACTTGCAAAAAAACTCAAGCAGCCTCATGCTGCAGCTTCCTCCTCCTCTGCTCACGTAATCGGTGTGAGCAGCGGAGAGAACTGGACATGACGCCGGTTTGTTAACCGTGATCGCTCCATCATTGGATGGAGCGATCACATGGTAAAGGACCGCTGAGATTGGCCCCTCACCCCAATCCATGACGCGCCAGGTCCCGGGAACCCGGCATGTGTGCGCCCCGGGGAATGTGATTCTGGGAGGACGTAATTCTACGCCCTCACAGAATTATCCAACCACGCTGTAGCCGTCATTCGGCTATGGCCCGGATGGCAAGTGGTTAAATACTAAATATATGTCATTATTTTCCATGCATTATGCATTTGACATTATTAAAAGGATTAATATTTACTGACCCAGAGAAAGTATATGGCAAATTTAACTTGTGGTTTTTAGCCAATTTGTATATATGAGGCCTAAGAGTATAGCAGCTGTTCATAGGAAAGAGATAAATGTTGAGGAGGCTTGGGTGTCTTTTCTAGATATCGCCTGATGGTCTTCCATTAGCATTTTTCCAACTGATATAAGGCAAATCCAGAACACTGGAGGGATTTTACCTCCCTGCCATGTGAGCCTTCATAAGAAGAGTGCAAGTCCATAATTGGAACTACAGAAATGACTGGTTTGCTGAACTTCATACCAGTGAAACCTTTTAAACAAGATAAGCAGAACATAATTTTACATTTTGTATGTGTTTTTCCAGCTCCCCGAAAAGATTCTTGATTAAGTAGGTATACACAGCAACTTGTGAACAAATGTGTGTCCTTGAAAGTCTATATTGTACAAATTACACCTTTTTTCTGATGTCCTCTCTATTAGCCACCACCTGAATTGCTTTACTTATAAACTGATCAAACTGCGTACTACCATTACGGTAAAAGCACTGAGTTCCTCTACATTTAAATTAATGTGAACTATTAATTTAAATTAGAGAGATAGAGTCTACCCTGCACATTGGGCATACTAAAAGCTGAATACATTCAAAAAGAAAATGCTTTAGAACAGGATTTTCCACTTATCACCCGAATAGCCTGGGCTTAAAAGCTTTTGTAATGTATAAGTTGAGATTTACTGAACAAACAGTTAGAACTGTTCACTGAAGGTATAATGCTCATTACAGATTTACTTTTTAAAGTATACTTGTCATCTATACAGAGAGAAGGCTGCCATTTTGTATGTTAAGTCAGAGTCATGCCTATTCTTTCCTTAGGGTCCTGTATTCCTAACTAAAGGGAAGTTTCATGTATGAAAGAGCAGTGACAAGTGACCCCTGCTTTCACTTCACAGGGCTCCAACCAACAGCAAAGTGAAGCAGGAGATCACCAATATCAGAGACATTATCTCATGCAGATAACTGTCACTTGAGGGGCCATTTCTGCTGCCCCCTGGTTGCTGGCCCAGCAAGAGCAGCGTTATTGAGCTGCATAGAGGACTGAGTGTTCAGTATGGGCACTCTGGCCTCATGCCAACCCCCCACTGAGTGCTGCCTGAGACGGTTGCCTCCATTTGCCTCATTGGCTTTGTGTCCCTAATATGACATCACAGTGTGATAACAGTGTGCCTTTAATAAATATCCTGGAATACTTCCACTAAAAAAAACAACTTTTTAGCAGCTGCCACGAGCTCTGGCAATCAGAGGTGAAAAGCAAATGCCCAGTGTGCATGAGGCCTAACTCTAGGTTTACTAGCTAGGGTAAAGCCTCGTACACATGATCGGATTGTTGGCCAACAAAACCGTGGACTTTTGTCGGAAGGGCGTTGGCCCAAACTTGCATGTCTAATTTTATTTGTTTTCTTTTTTTAATGCACAATAAAAAAATTGTGTAGAATAATACTTGGCTATGTGTTTTTCTTCAAATGACATTTTGGGAGTAGGCAGTTACATTTAAAAAAATACAATGTAAAATTGACAAGGGACTCCAACATAGTTGTATCTTTGATCTTAACTACTACGGGATAATGGTGTTGTTGTAACTTTTAAAAATGTATTTCAGACAGTAATCAACTATGAACTTGTGACAAAAAAAGGCACAAACATTGGTGGAATGAAGGATTTTTAACCACTTGCCGACCGCCGCACGACTATATACGTCGACAGAGCGGCACGGGCAGGCAAAAGGACGTATATGTACGTCCTTG
Organism: Aquarana catesbeiana; assembly: GCF_042186555.1. NCBI lineage: Eukaryota > Metazoa > Chordata > Amphibia > Anura > Ranidae > Aquarana > Aquarana catesbeiana. The sequence continues at coordinate 36,286,812 of NC_133336.1, forward strand.
CCTGCCCGCGGGTGGGGGGTCCGATCGGACCCCCCCCCGGTGCCTGCGGCGGTCGGCAAATCTCCCCCGGCGATCGGAGGTGAGGGGGAGGCCATCCATTCGTGGCCCCCCCCTCGCGATCGCTCTCAGCCAATGGGATCATTTCCCTGCCTCTGTATTGTACACAGAGGCAGAGGAAATGATGTCATCTCTCCTCGGCTCGGTATTTTCCGTTCCGGGCCGAGGAGAGAAGACTGCAATGTAAGTGCACCAACACTACACACACAGTAGAACATGCCAGGCACACAAAACACCCCGATCCCCCCCCGATCGCCCCCCGATCCCCCCCCAATCACCCCCCCCTGTCACAAACTGACACCAGCAGTTTTTTTTTTTTTTTTTTTTTTTTCTGATTACTGTATTGGTGTCAGTTTGTGACAGTTACAGTGTCAGGGCAGTGAGTGTTAGGCCCCCTGTAGGTCTAGGGTACCCCCCTAACCCCCCCTAATAAAGTTTTAACCCCTTGATCACCCCCTGTCACCAGTGTCGCTAAGCGATCATTTTTCTGATCGCTGTATTAGTGTCGCTGGTGATGCTAGTTAGGGACGTAAATATTTAGGTTCGCCGTCAGAGTTTTATAGCGACAGGGACCCCCATATACTATCTAATAAATGTTTTAACCCCTTGATTGCCCCCTAGTTAACCCTTTCACCACTGATCACTGTATAACCGTTACGGGTGACGCTGGTTAGTTTGTTTATTTTTTATAGTGTCAGGGAACCCGCCGTTTATTACCGAATAAAGATTTAGCCCCCTGATCGCCCGGCGGTGATATGCGTCGCCCCAGGCAGGGTCAGATTAGCGCCAGTACCGCTAACACCCACGCACGCAGCATACGCCTCCCTTAGTGGTATAGTATCTGATCGCATCAATATCTGATCCGATCAGATCTATACTAGCGTCCCCAGCAGTTTAGGGTTCCCAAAAACGCAGTGTTAGCGGGATCAGCCCAGATACCTGCTAGCACCTGCGTTTTGCCCCTCCGCCCAGCTCGGCCCAGCCCACCCAAGTGCAGTATCGATCGATCACTGTCACTTACAAAACACTAAACGCATAACTGCAGCGTTCGCAGAGTCAGGCCTGATCCCTGCGATCGCTAACAGTTTTTTTGGTAGCATTTTGGTGAAATGGCAAGCACCAGCCCCAGGCAGCGTCAGGTTAGTGCCAGTACCACTGACACCCACGCACCGTACACCTCCCTTAGTGGTATAGTATCTGAACGCATCAATATCTGATCCGATCAGATCTATACTAGCGTCCCCAGCAGTTTAGGGTTCCCACAAACGCAGTGTTAGCGGGATCAGCCCAGATACCTGCTAGCAACTGCGTTTTACCCCTCCGCCCGGCCCAGCCCAGCCCACCCAAGTGCAGTATCGATCGATCACTGTCACTTACAAAACACTAAACGCATAACTGCAGCGTTCGCAGAGTCAGGCCTGATCCCTGCGATCGCTAACAGTTTTTTTTGTAGCGTTTTGGTGAACTGGCAAGCACCAGCCCCAGGCAGCGTCAGGTTAGTGCCAGTAGCGCTAACACCCACGCACGCACTGTACACCTCCCTTAGTGGTATAGTATCTGAACTGATCAATATCTGATCCGATCAGATCTATACTGGCGTCCCCAGCAGTTTAGGGTTCCCAAAAACGCAGTGTTAGCGGGATCAGCCCAGATACCTGCTAGCACCTGCGTTTTGCCCCTCCGCCCGGCCCAGACCAGCCCACCCAAGTGCAGTATCGATCGATCACTGTCACTTACAAAACACTAAATGCATAACTGCAGCGTTCGCAGAGTCAGGCCTGATCCCTGCGATCGTTAACAGTTTTTTTGGTAGCGTTTTGGTGAACTGGCAAGCGCCAGCGGCCTAGTACACCCCGGTCGTAGTCAAACCAGCACTGCAGTAACACTTGGTGACGTGGCGAGTCCCATAAGTGCAGTTCAAGCTGGTGAGGTGGCAAGCACAAGTAGTGTCCCGCTGCCACCAAAAAGACAAACACAGGCCCGTCGTGCCCATAATGCCCTTCCTGCTGCATTCGCCAATCCTAATTGGGAACCTACCGCTTCTGCAGCGCCCGTACTTCCCCCATTCACATCCCCAACCAAATGCAGTCGGCTGCATGAGAGGCATTTTTATGTCCTCCCGAGTACCCCTACCCAGCGAACCCCCCCAAAAAAGATGTTGTGTCTGCAGCAAGCGCGGATATAGGCATGACACCCGCTATTATTGTCCCTCCTGTCCTGACAATCCTGGTCTTTGCATTGGTGAATGTTTTGAACGCTACCATTCACTAGTTGAGTATTAGCGTACGGTACAGCATTGCACAGACTAGGCACACTTTCACAGGGTCTCCCAAGATGCCATCGCATTTTGAGAGACCCGAACCTGGAACCGGTTACAGTTACAAAAGGTACAGTTACAAAAAAAGTGTAAAAAAAAAAAAAAAAAAAAAACACAAACAAAAATATAAAATAAAAAATAATAGTTGTCGTTTTATTGTTCTCTCTCTATTCTCTCTCTCTCTATTCTCTCTATTGTTCTGCTCTTTTTTACTGTATTCTATTCTGCAATGTTTTATTGTTATTATGTTTTATCATGTTTGCTTTTCAGGTATGCAGTTTTTTATACTTTACCGTTTACTGTGCTTTATTGTTAGCCATATTTTTGTCTTCAGGTACAGCATTCACGACTTTGAGTGGTTATACCAGAATGATGCTTGCAGGTTTAGGTATCATCTTGGTATCATTCTTTTCAGCCAGCGGTCGGCTTTCATGTAAAAGCAATCCTAGCGGCTAATTAGCCTCTAGACTGCTTTTACAAGCAGAGAGAATGCCCCCCCCCCCCCCCATCGTCTTCCGTGTTTTTCTCTGGCTCTCCTGTCTCAACAGGGAACCTGAGAATGCAGCCGGTGATTCAGCCAGCTGACCATAGAGCTGATCAGAGACGAGAGTGGCTCCAAACATCTCTATGGCCTAAGAAACCGGAAGCTACGAGCATTTTATGACTTAGATTTCGCCGGATGTAAATAGCGCCATTGGGAAATTGGGGAAGCATTTTATCACACCGATCTTGGTGTGGTCAGATGCTTTGAGGGCAGAGGAGAAATCTAGGGTCTAATAGACCCCAATTTTTTCAAAAAAGAGTACCTGTCACTACCTATTGCTATCATAGGGGATATTTACATTCCCTGAGATAACAATAAAAATGATTAAAAAAAAAAAAAAATGAAAGGAACAGTTTTAAAATAAGATAAAAAAGCAAAAAAATAATAAAGAAAAAAAAAAAAAAAAAAAAAAGCACCCCTGTCCCCCCTGCTCTCGCGCTAAGGCGAACGCAAGCGTCGGTCTGGCGTCAAATGTAAACAGCAATTGCACCATGCATGTGAGGTATCACCGCGACGGTCAGATCGAGGGCAGTAATTTTAGCAGTAGACCTCCTCTGTAAATCTAAAGTGGTAACCTGTAAAGGCTTTTAAAGGCTTTTAAAAATGTATTTATTTTGTTGTCACTGCACGTTTGTGCACAGTTGTAAAGCATGTCATGTTTGGTATCCATGTACTCGGCCTAAGATCATCTTTTTTATTTCATCAAACATTTGGGCAATATAGTGTGTTTTAGTGCATTAAAATGTAAAAAAGTGTGTTTTTTCCCCAAAAAATGCGTTTGAAAAATCGCTGCGCAAATACTGTGTGAAAAAAAAAAATTAAACACCCACCATTTTAATCTGTAGGGCATTTGCTTTAAAAAAATATATAATGTGTGGGGGTTCAAAGTAATTTTCTTGCAAAAAAAAATAATTTTTTCATGTAATCAAAAAGTGTCAGAAAGGGCTTTGTCTTCAAGTGGTTAGAAGAGTGGGTGATGTGTGACATAAGCTTCTAAATGTTGTGCATAAAATGCCAGGACAGTTCAAACCCCCCCAAATGACCCCATTTTGGAAAGTAGACACCCCAAGCTATTTGCTGAGAGGCATGTCGAGTCCATGGAATATTTTATATTGTGACACAAGTTGCGGGAAAGAGACAAATTATTATTATTTTTTTTTTTTTTTTGCACAAAGTTGTCACTAAATGATATATTGCCATGCCATGGGAATATGTGAAATTACACCCCAAAATACATTCTGTTGCTTCTCCTGAGTACGGGGATACCACATGTGTGAGACTTTTTGGGAGCCTAGCCGGGTACGGGACCCCGAAAACCAAGCACCGCCTTCAGGCTTTCTAAGGGCGTAAATTTTTGATTTCACTCTTCACTGCCTATCACAGTCTCGGAGGCCATGGAATGCCCAGGTGGCACAAACCCCCCCCCAAATGACCCCATTTTGGAAAGTAGACACCCCAAGCTATTTGCTGAGAGGTATAGTGAGTATTTTGCAGACCTCACTTTTTGTCACAAAGTTTTGAAAATTAAAAAAAGAAAAAAAAATTTTTTTTTTTTGTCTTTCTTCATTTTCAAAAACAAATGAGAGCTGCAAAATACTCACCATGCCTCTCAGCAAATAGCTTGGGGTGTCTACTTTCCAAAATGGGGTCATTTGGGGGGGTTTTGTGCCACCTGGGCATTCCATGGCCTCCGAAACTGTGATAGGCAGTGAAGAGTGAAATCAAAAATGTACACCCTTAGAAATCCTGAAGGCGGTGATTGGTTTTCGGGGTCCCGTACGCGGCTAGGCTCCCAAAAAGTCCCACACATGTGGTATCCCCATACTCAGGAGAAGCAGCTAAATGTATTTTGGGGTGCAATTCCACATATGCCCATGACCTGTGTGAGCAATATATCATTTAGTGACAACTTTGTGCAAAAAAAAAAAAAAAAAAAAAATAAATTGTCACTTTCCCGCAACTTGTGTCAAAATATAAAATATTCCATGGACTGAACATGCCTCTCAGCAAATAGCTTGGGGTGTCTACTTTCCAAAATGGGGTCATTTGGGGGGGGTTTGTGCCATCTGGGCATTTTATGGCCTTCAAAACTGTGATAGGTAGTGAGGAGTAAAATCAAAAATGTACGCCCTTAGAAATCCTGAAGGCAGTGATTGGTTTTCGGGGCCCCGTATGCGGCTAGGCTCCCAAAAAGTCCCACACATGTGGTATCCCCATACTCAGGAGAAGCAGCTAAATGTATTTTGGGGTGCAATTCCACATAGGCCCATGGCCTGTGTGAGCAATATATCATTTAGTGACAACTTTTTGTAATTTTGTTTTTTTTTTTTTTTTTTTTTCATTATTCAATCACTTGGGACAAAAAAAATGAATATTCAATGGGCTCAACATGCCTCTCAGCAATTTCCTTGGGGTGTCTACTTTCCAAAATGGGGTCATTTGTGGGGGTTTTGTACTGCCCTGTCATTTTAGCACCTCAAGAAATGACATAGGCAGTCATAAATTAAAGACTGTGTAAATTCCAGAAAATGTACCCTAGTTTGTAGGCGCTATAACTTTTGCGCAAACCAATAAATATACACTTATTGACATTTTTTTTACCAAAGACATGTGGCCAAATACATTTTGGCCTAAATGTATGACTAAAATTGAGTTTATTGGATTTTTTTTAGAACAAAAAGTAGAAAATATCATTTTTTTTCAAAATTTTCGGTCTTTTTCCGTGTATAGCGCAAAAAATAAAAACGGCAGAGGTGATCAAATACCATCAAAAGAAAGCTCTATTTGTGGGAAGAAAAGGACGCAAATTTCGTTTGGTTACAGCATTGCATGACCGCGCAATTAGCAGTTAAAGCGACGCAGTGCCAAATTGTAAAAAGTGCTCTGGTCAGGAAGGGGGTAAATCCTTCCGGGGCTGAAGTGGTTAACAGCTGGGTTTCAATCCTCTTGCCATAGGGAGCCTGCATGCCGTAGCCAGCAGTTCTGCTTGCTCCTTGTACTAAGAGGATATCAACTTGATTGAAGACAAGCCTGGATTTCACACGTTTTTAACATGTATTAGCCATAGTTTTATTTAAGAAATCTTAAAGTTTTTATTGCACTTGGAGAATTCTATCCCTGGAATGATTTTGTGGTTATTAGCAGCAGATCTATGGCTTCATCGTCTTTTAGCTAAATGTTAGCGTGCACGAATATTATTTTTTATACACTAATGCCCTGTACACACAATAGGATTTTCCAACAACAAAATCCACGTTTTTTTTCCGACGGATGTTGGCTCAAACTTGTCTTGGATACACACAGTCACACAAATCTTGTCGGAAATTCCGAACGTCAAGAACGCGGTGACGTACAACACATACGACGAGCCGAGAAAAATGTAGTTCAGAAGAAGGGAAGAAGACGCCGCGGAGGAGATGCTGGACGAGAACACCGGAGGAAGAACCAGAAGAAGAAGAAGATGAAGGAAGATAGAAGAAAGAAGAAGCATTTAAATAAAGGAATTGTCAAAAACTGTCTCTTGACATTTTTAACATTTTTGACACTTTTTTAGTGAAATGGTAGGGGTACTTTTGTACCCCTTACCATTTCACACAGGGGGGAGGGCTGGGATCTGGGGGTCCCCTTGTTAAAGGGGGCTTCCAGATTCCGATAAGCCCCCCGCCCGCAGACCCCCACAACCACTGGCCAGGGCTGTGGGGATGAGGCCCTTGTCCTCATCAACATGGGGACAAGGTGTTTTGGGGGGCTACCCCAAAGCACCCTCCCAATGTTGAGGGCATGTGGCCTGGTACGGTTCAGGAGGGGGGGGCGCTCTCTCATCCCCCCCTCTTTTCCTGCGGCCTTCCAGGTTGCGTGCTCGGATAAAGGTCTGGTATGGATTCTTGGGGGGACCCCACGCCGTTTTTTTTTTTTAATTTTGGCGCGGGGTTCCCCTGTGGGGAATTCCCATGCCATTTTTATCAATGAACTTCTATGTGTATTGTTGGACCGGCAATGCATTAATAGCCGCAAGTAGTTTTAAATGACTTTTTTTCCTTTGAAATGTCATTTTGCTGTCAGACTGTTTTAAACACGAGAAACATGCGTCCCTTTACAGGCATACGATAGACACCCCCCCAGGTATGAAATTTAAAGGGATAATACACTTTTATTGTTTCACTTTAAGCATTATTAAAATCACTGCTCCCGAAAAAACAGCCGTTTTTAAAACTCTTTTTTGCATTGATACATGTCCCCTGGGGCAGGACCCAGGTCCCCAAACACTTTTTTTGACAATAACTTGCATATAAGCCTTTAAAATTAGCACTTTTGATTATTCATGTTCAAGTCCCATAGACTTTAACGGTGTTCGCGTGTTCAAACAAACTTTTTTCCTGTTTGCATATTCTGCTGCAAACCAAACAGGGGGGTGTTCGTCTCATCCCTACTCAAGAGGTAATCATTTCCAGGTTAACTATGCCCTGAAATAGACGGACCAATCCCTTTTTTAATGGTTTCTATGAATCTCTGGAGAATAAAAGAAAGTCACTAACGCTGCATGACTAATATACTGTATACACTCACGGGCCATTGTATTAGGTACACCTTGCTAGTACCGGTTGGACCCCATTTGCGCCTTCAGAACTGCTTTAATACTTCATGGCATAGATTCAACAAGGTGTTGGAAACATTCCTCAGAGATTTTGGTTCATTTTGACATGATAGCATCACGCAGTTGCTGCAGATTTGTCGGCTGCACATCCCAAAGGTGCTCTATTGGATTGAGATCTGGTGAGTGTGGAGGCCATTGGAGTACAGTGATCTCATTGTCATGTTCAAGAAACCAGTGGTGAGATGATTGGAGCTTTGTGACATGGTACATTATCCTGCTGGAAGGAGCCGTCAGAAGATGAGTACACTGTAGTCCTAAAGGGATGGACATGGTCAGCAACAATACTCAGGTAGGCCGTGGTATGTAAACAATGCTCAATTGATACCAAGGGGCCCAAAGTGTGCCAAGAAAATACCCCCCCATACCATTACACCACCAGCCTGAACCATTGAGGCAAGGCAGGATGGATTCATGCTTTCATGTTTACGCCAAATTCTGATCTTCCCACCTGAATGTCGCAGCTGAAATCGAGACTCATCAGACCAGGCAACGTTTTTCCAATCTTCTATTGTCCAAATTTGGTGAGCCTGTGCGAATTTTAGCCTCAGTTTTCTGTTCTTAGCTGACAAGAGTGGCACCTGGTGTGGTCTCCTGCTGCTGTAGCCCACCTGCTTCAAGGTTGGATGTGTTGTGCATACAGAGATGGTATTCTGCATACCTTGGTTGTAACGAGCGGTTATTTGAGTTACTGTTGCCTTTCTATCATTTGGAACCAGTCTGCCCATTCATTGACCTCTGACACCAACAAGGCATTTTCCTCCACACAACTGTCGTTCGCTGGATATTTTCTCTTTTTTGGACCAATCTCCGTAAACCCGAGAGATGGATGTGCATGGAAATCCGAGTAGATTAGCAGTTGAAATACTCAGACCAGCCCGTCTGGCACCAACAAACCAACAACCATGTCAAGTTCAAAGTCACCTAAATCCCCTTTCTTCCTCATTCTGATGCTCGGTTTGAACTTCAACAAGTCCTCTTAACCATTTCTAGATGCCTAAATGCATTAAGTTGCTACCATTTGATTGGCTGATTAGCAATTTGTGTTACCAAGCAATTGAACAGGTGTACCTAATAAAGTGGCCGGTGAGTGTATATAAACGAGTTAGTAAAGCATTATCACTGTATAAATGTTAATAGGATGGTGCTGGTAAAATCCCTCCCCCACTTCTTCCTCCTTTCCACCATTCCATTTCCCCTTGTTACGCATTGCAACAGGCTTGTTATAGTATGTAAAGTTTAACAGAAAAAAAAAAAATGACAGACTTTGACTTTCTGCAAAGTAACCGGTACAGCAGTTTTCATAAACGTTCCCTAATGTCTCTACAAAAATACTTACAGCAACGTTTGTCTCTGAAGTATCGTCACATAATGAGAATGTATTTATAGCTTTGCTTAACCTTCAGTTACTCCGAAAATCTGACTTTAACTCAAGATCAAAGAGAAAAAAAAAAAAAAAAGACTGCAAAAAACATGTCCTTATTTAGCATATTATAAGTGCCTGCAGCACTACAGCGCTGGTGTGATTCCTGACAAGGAGAGTAACAAACGCAGTTTGATCAGCTCCGGAGTGGTTATGCTAAAGGCAGAAGATTCTCCTCTGCTTCTCTCTCTCTGCACAATATCTCACCCCACCTCTGTTATACTCTCTCCCTTACGTTATTCCATCTAGTTCCCTCTCACCATTCTTCATCCCACTTTCCCCTTTCCCTCCCACCATTCTTCATCCCACTTTCCCCTTTCCCTCCCCCTTACCCCTTTCCCTCCCACCATTCTTCATCCCACTTTCCCCTTTCCCTCCCACTTACCCCTTTCCCTCCCACCATTCTTCATCCCAGTTTCCCCTTTCCCTCCCACCATTCTTCATCCCACTTACCCCTTTACCTCCCACCATTCTTCATCCCACTTACCCCTTTACCTCCCACCATTCTTCCTCCCACTTTCCCCTTTCCCTCCCACCATTCTTCCTCCCACTTACCCCTTTACCTCCCACCATTCTTCCTCCCACTTTCCCCTTTCCCTCCCACCATTCTTCCTCCCACTTTCCCCTTTCCCTCCCACCATTCTTCCTCCCACTTACCCCTTTCCCTCCCACCATTCTCCATCCCACTTACTGCTTTCCCTCCCACCATTCTTCCTCCCACTTTCCCCTTTCCCTCCCACCATTCTTCCTCCCACTTACCCCTTTACCTCCCACCATTCTTCCTCCCACTTTCCCCTTTCCCTCCCACCATTCTTCCTCCCACTTTCCCCTTTCCCTCCCACCATTCTTCCTCCCACTTACCCCTTTCCCTCCCACCATTCTCCATCCCACTTACTGCTTTCCCTCCCACCATTCTTCCTCCCACTTTCCCCTTTCCCTCCCACCATTCTCCATCCCACTTTCCCCTTTCCCTCCCACCATTCTTCATCCCACTTACCCCTTTCCCTCCCACCATTCTCCATCCCACTTTCCTCTTGCCCTCCCACCATTCTTCATCCCACTTTTCCCTTTCCCTCCCACCATTCTCCATCCCACTTTCCTCTTGCCCTCCCACCATTCTTCATCCCACTTTTCCCTTTCCCTCCCACCATTCTTCATCCCACTTTCCCTCCCACTATACTCCATCCCACTTTCCCCTTTCCCTCTCACCATTCTTCATCCCACCATTCTTCATCCCATTTTCCCCTTTCCCTCCCACCATTCTTCATCCCATATGCCCCTTTCACTCCCACCATTCTCCATCCCACTTTCCCCTTTCCCTCCCACTATTCTCCATCCCACTTTCCCCTTATACTCCCATCAGTCTTTTTCCCATTTTCTCTCTCTGCGGCTAACTGTCTTATACCCCATTTCCTTTTTACTTTCACATTCCTATCTCAATCACCCGCTTTCCCCATCCTACTATCTCTATCTCCCCTTTCTCTTTCTTTGAATCTTTGCTCTAACACCTTGTGACCACAGAAAAACTTTGCAAGTTTAAAATGCCTCTTGCTGTATAAAAGTAAGAGATTCAACCTCACAGCAGAGAACAATTAATGTGCAACTGTGTGCGTTCCTAGTTCTCAGACCCACTGTAAATCAGTAACATTAAAGCGGAGCTTCACCCAAAAGGGGAAGCTCTGCTTGTTTGCTTCCTCTCCCCCTCCGCTGCCACATTTGGCACCTTTCGGGGAGGAGGGAGCGGGTACCTGTTTTTGACAGGTACCCGTCCTACTTCCAGTGGGACCTCGCCGCAGTGAGGTCCCTCGGAAGTTCGACCCCCTCCTCCATCCCCTGCCGCCGAACCATTCACAAAGCGCAGCGCGCTTCGTGCATGCGCAGTAGGGAACCAGCTGTGACGCTGCAAGGCTTCACTGCTGGTTTCATTTACAAGGAATGGCGGCTATGACTAAGCATGAACACATGATGTGAAACGCGTTAGATGTTTTTTCCTGTTTGTCATGCATACGAAGTGACTGTTTTGGATTTTTATCTTTCAATAAAGATGCCTTTAGCAGTGTGCAGCCATCCAGAATCTTCTCCTTCCTTCTAAACTTCAGCAGAGCCAGCACCTGCAAGTTCGCAATAGGGCGAGTGCCCTTAATGGGTCTGGAGCTTTTGGAGCGGCAATTTTCTTCTACATTGGCAGCACCCGAGAGCCGATTGAAAAGTCGGCTGGGGTGAAGACATCACAGGATCCCCGAACAGGTAAGTGTTCTACTATTAAAAGTCAGCAGCTATGGTATTTGTAGCTGCTGACTTTTACATTTTTGATAGGGGGGCTGGAGCTCTGTCAGGGCTGGGCTCAGCCCTTCCTTCTCTGAGCTGGCCGCTCAGCTGTCGGCTAATTTCCAGCTCCTATCTCTCCACAGTGACTCACCTGTTGATGATATCCTGCTCGTCAGTCCTGCCTATTTAAGCCAATCGGTCCAGATGATCTCTGCCTTCGCCTTGGTCACATCTCTAGAAACGCTCTACTGTGTTCCCGTTAAATACTTGTTTGGCTGAATTTCCTTCTGGCTCCAGATCCTGCTTGCTGTTCTACTACGCTCATCTATGGCTCCTTCGCGTTTTGGCTTGTCTGACTATCCGTTCCGGTTTCTGAACTCTGGCTATGTTTTGACTATGTTTTTTCCGTTTACCTTTTTTTATTATTATTAAACAAGTGTGATTTAACTGTACTTCTGTCTCAGTCTGATTCATGGCTTCTGACAAGCTCCGCTTAACGGACCGTTCAGGTCCGCCTGTCAGTTTTTTTGGCAGACCTGAACGAGCGCTCCATGTAAGTCTATGGAGCGACGGATCCCAGCAGTGACCATGTCCGCTGACATCCGATCCGGTCTGATCCGCTAAAATCAGACGGATGGCCCTACGGTTGCATCCGTCCCTGGCGGATCGGATGAGATCTGATGACATGCTGTCCGTTTTCGTCCGATCTCTCCATAGCAAGCAAGCATAGCAAGCAGCGGCGCTCGACAAGCCCCTCCCCGTTCAGTGATCAGAGAGGGACCTGTCATCCACCGGCTCAGCGGAGATTAAAGGAGAGATCTCCCGCTGAGCTGGTGGACTCAGTGGCAGCGGATCCGCCTTGTGTGAATGAGGCCTCAAAGTTATACTAAAATCTTGTCATACTTACCTGCCCTGTGCAGCTGGTTTTGCACAGAGCAGCCCAGATACTCCTCTCGGGTCCCTTGCCGGCACTCCTGGACCCTCCCTCCTGTAAACCCACACAGCAAGCATTTTGCTATGGGGGCACCCGAGCTGAGCCGCAGCTTTGTGTGTCCATTCAGACATGGAGCCACGGCCCACCCCGCCCCCTCTCTCTCCTCATTGGTTCACTGACTTTGATTAAATGCAGCGGAAGCCAATGGCGTTTCGCTGGTGTGTCAGCCAATGAGGAGGAAGAGTCCCGGACAGCCGTGTCTCTCGTGCAACATCGCTGGATCAGAGGGAACTCAGGTAAGTTTTAGGGGGGCTGAAGGGGGCCTGCTGCATACAGAAGGCTTTTTCTCTTAATGTATAGAATGCATTAAGATAAAAAAATAATAATTCAGCCTTTACAACCACTTTAATCATAGAGTTATTGCCAAGTTAACAGATGCATACTAACACTGCTAAACTTGGTCTGGTGATCTAGGCTTCAAAAAGAAAAACCCCAGGAAATGGTTATGTATATGTAAACACAATCACTAAACTTTAATATTTTTTAACAGGCTAATGGAATTTCAAGGGGATCAGCAGCATTGAGTTGCAACAAGGGATGAGCAAAAAAGCACTGTACACTTGTCATTGTTGGGTTTTACATTTACTTTAAACTCCAGATTTAATTAGACTTTAAATTGATAATTTGGACCAAGCTGGTCCAAGTGAAGCTTTTGCTTTACTAATAGATGTGCCCACTAGGAGTGGTGTATAAGCTATATGCAGCATCAGCTACATACAGTATACAGTGCTATTTTTCCGGCAGCAAAATAGGGGCTTCCCATTACACTCCTGGAACAAAATTGGGTCGGGCTGAGCACAGCTAAACCATTCACAGGAAGCATTGTACTTTTCATATATTTCATGAATGAATACAAGGCTTCCTCTTACTAGCTTAGGTGTAGATTGTGAAGTCAACTGCTCCCTCTCAACTTCAGCCAATCAGAAGAAGGCCTGCATTCTCTGATGAAATACAAGGCTTCCCGTGAATGGCTGAGCAGTGCTCAATTTTGTTCCCGGGAACAGGACTGGAAGTTACTGTCCTGCTGCTGAAATACAGTGCTGTACTGTATACTGTATGTAGCTGATGCTATGTATAGTCTATCTGCCGCTCCAAGTGGGTCCATCTGTTAGTGAGGCAAATAGTTTGTTTGGTCCAAATGAATCATTTCAAGTCACAGGAAACCTAGGTTTGGCTTTAAAGTAGAACTATAGGAAAAACATTTTTTTTCCCCCCATTTTGGATAGAGTGAAGAAGGGCAAAGAACCTTGTAAGGTTTATTTTTGCCATCTG